>NC_091796.1:2157500-2245000 GCF_041296235.1 Equus asinus | reverse complement strand
TTGGAACGTCTAGTAAAAGCATCAACATGTTATATTTCTCAAGTTCACATTAGGGCAGTGAAATGCAAAGAGGATTTGTATCAGCCTTGGCAATATATATGAATGCATATCAGCAAATAAAACACAGGAATAAAAACGTAGCTGTGATCCTACTTTAAGGGATCCTGATATATAATATAAGATGTAAAAGTCAAATTCATAGATTAATTGACATCTGATTAATCAGTTTAAAAAAGGATTCTTTGTCTCAAAATATTTATCACAAGATACATTTAAATGCTGAGCTCCTCAAATGCATGTGCCTATTCATGTTAGAAATGGATGTTCACTCTTTTACTCTCTCTCTCTCTGTCTCTCAATTTCTCTCTCTCTCCGTCTCCCTCTGTCTCTAGCTCTTCCTCTCTCTCTTTTTCTCTTTGTCCTGGCCATATTTAATTCTAACTTCTATTTTTAGCTTAGATGCCTGGTTGTCTCTTTTCTTGCATGTATGCAACCTCTCTCTTCCTTTCAATTCATCTGAGCACTTACTTCAGGAATTGAGTATCAGCCTGAATGAATGGCCTTTCAGCCCAAAACTGAAGTGGAATGGGTTGTGCTCACTCCCCACAAAATGAAAAAATATTGACTTACCTTTTCCTTAGAAATGTTTTCATGAATACCAGGTGTTACATCAGGATCTGTTGCAAGCAAAGGTAAAACATGAAAGAGTCATTAAATTTTTATAAAAGCTCGATGGGAAAACACATTTATTGAGTTGAGTTTACCGGTGGAAAATGAAAAGAAAAAATAAATAAATGGTAGAAGTCATTGCATTCACGATAGGCTTTGAAATAAAGCACCAAACACAATAAAAGAGGCATAATTTTGCCAAGCTGATGGAATTATTAGAGCAACAAATTTGCAAGAAATTAAATAAGGTCATTTATACATCACATATGTGCAAAATTAATTACTTGTCATCCAACATTTATTGCGTGCCAACTACCAACGAAGTGTTGTAGCAGCCTGGCAGTACCTGGGCCTCACAAGTTGGTGAAATTTCCCCCATAGCAAAGATGATTTCTCACTTATATTTCCAACCATCTGCTGAACTAAGATAACATAAAAACATTCCTAGCACAAATCCCTAGAAGTGTTAGATAAAATGCTAGATAAAAATTTTTTAATTTCAATGCTGATCTTACAAAAATAAAGGAGAGTCTCCAGGTGCTAGCAAGAAGAAAGAAGTGAAAATCAAGCCATCAGCATGAGAACTGGTTCTGGAACCCATGATGGTGGAGGTTGGTGATGGTGGAGGTGGAGGTGATGGAGGTGATTATTAGAAGGTTTCATTGCTTATGAAGGCACAGAAGATGAAGTCTTTAGCTTGCCTAGATGGGGAGTTGGAACTAAATTGCTTTTGCCAGAGCCCTCAAAAGGTTACAACTTTAGTAAAAGTGTTGACCAAGAAAAAGTACACCAATTGACTCAAAGGAGCCAAAGGAAAGTTTTCTGATCTTTCACCTTTCTGTGGGTGAAAACCAAACAAAAGATTCTTCTGAGAATCTGAAACCATTGATCTGAATCTCTCATGGATTGGACATTTGTGTTTATTCTACTCACCACGTTGGGAAAATATGATAATTGATACTGGGCCAATAATAACCTCATACGATCAAGTAAAAAAACCTTTCTGAGGTACATTTGCACAATCCCTACTGTAAGTAATTGGCAGAGAAAAAACAAGCCCCTTTAAAAATGAAAACACAGTCAAAATTGAAAAACTCACTAGAAACCAACATAACACAGCAACATCCCAGAAGGCACAACCAACAGCAACAAAAAATCTATAAAAAAATTCTAAATAACAAATTAATAATCAGAAGAGACTTTTAAAGAAGAAGAGACTTCAGAAGAAGATTCCACTCTCATCACTTCTATTTGACGTTATACTGGAGATTCTAGGCAAAAATAAATAAGTAAGTAAGGAAGGAAATAAATAAATAAATAAATCAGTAAAAGACATCCATATTGGGAAGTATGAAGTAAAACTGTGAGAGCAACATGATCATCCATGTAGAAAAGCCAGTGGGGTCTTCCAGAAAGCAACTGGAACTTACAAGTGATTTTAGTAAGGTTGCAGGAAAAAGATAAATATACAAAAATCCATTGAATTTTTGTATCCTCGAAATGAACAATTAGTAACTGAAATAAAAAACATAGTTTACAATAGCATAAAAATTAAGACATTCTGAGGGATAAATTTGACAGAAGGTGCACAATACATATTCACTGAAAAAGCTGCTGAGAGAATTTGTAAAAGACTTAAAAAATGGAGAGTTATACAGTGCTCCTGCATTGGAAGATTCAGTGGTGTTAAGATGTCAATTCTCCTCAAATCAGTTTATAGATTCAGCACATTGCCAATAAAAATCCCATCAGGCATTTTTTAGAGATTGCAAAGCTGATTCTAAAATTCATATGGAAATGCATAGGATCTAGAACAGCCAAAGCAACTTTTACAAGGAAAAGCAAAGAGGCTGGCCCAGTGGCATAGTGGTTGGGTCCGTGCACTCTGCTTCGGTGGTTCAGGGTTTGCAGGTTCAGATCCTGGGCTCGGATCTGTGCACTGAACATCGGGCCATGCTGCGGCAGCAACCCACACGCAAAATAGAGGAAGATTGGCATAGGCATTAACTCAGCAACAGCCTTCTTCAAGCAAAAAGAGCAAGACTGGCAACAGATCTTAGCTCAGGGCCAATGTTCCTCACACATAAAAAAAATTAAAAATAAAAATACAAACATTAACTGATTTAAAAGTATTGTTATAAAGCTACTTTAATCAAGACAGTGTACTACTGCTGTTGAGATAGACAGATAATCAACCGAACAGAATACTTGTACCATATAAAAAAGCTAACTCTTGGGGCTGACCCCATGGCTGAGTGGTTAAAGTTCCACGTGTTCTGCTTTGGCAACCCGGGTTCACAAGTTTGGATCCTGGGTGAGGACTTACTTTGCTCATCAGCCACGCTGTGGCGGCATCCCACATACAAAGTGGAGGAAGATTAGCACAGATGTTAGCTCAGGGATAATCTTCTTCAAGCAAAAAAAGAGGAAGATTGGCAATGGATGTTAGCTCAGGGTGACTCTTCCTCATACACACACCCACACACACACACACAAAACAGCAAAAAACTAACTCTAAATGAATCATTGACCTAAATTTAAAGCTTAATACTCTAGAGCTTCTAGGAGAAAACAGAGGAGAACATCTTTGCACCTTGGGTTAAGGAAGTAACTTATGGATATTACACCAAATGCATGATCTGTAGAAGAAAAAATGCATAATATTGGACTTCCTCAAAATTGAGAATTTCTTTTTTTTGAAAGACAGTGCTAAGTGCATGGGGAAAAAGGCACAAAATTGGACAAAGTATTTGCAAAGCATATGTCTGATGAAAATATATTTATCTAGAAATATAAAGAATTCCTAAAAACCTGATAATAGGAAAACAAACCACCCAACTTAAAATATGAGCAAAAGATTCAGACAGTCACTTCATCAGAGAAGACATACAGATGACAAACAGGTACATGAAAAGATGCTTGATGTCATTAGCCATTAGGTAAACGCAAATTAAAATGACAAGGAAATACCACTACACACCTATTAAAATGGCTAAAATTGAAAGATCAACTGTACCAAGTGTTGGTGAGGATGTGGGGGAAGTGGAACTCTCATACACTATTGATGAGAATGTACAATGGGACATCCACTTTGGAAAACAGTTTGACAGCTCCTTAAAAATGTAGGTGTGTATCTGTGATCAGCTATTCTATGCTTAGGCATTTACCCAGGAGAAAGAAACCTTATGCACATACAAATACTTACCCGTGAATGGTCATAGCAGCTTTCTTTGTAATAGTCAAAAACTGAAACCAAACCAAATGTCCATTAAAAGCCAGTAAAATCTATACAAACAATTACTATTTGACAATAAAAAGCAACAAATTATTCACTTATCAACATGGAAAAATGTCAAAATAATTATGTTGATTGGAAGAAGCCCTACAAAAAAGTGCATACTTGTATTAGTTTCCTCTTACTACTGTAGCAAACACCTGCAAACATGGCGACGTGAAGCCACATGAATCTGTTGTCTTATAATTCTGAAGATCAGGAGCCTGACATGGGGCTCGCTGGGCTAATATCAAGGCATCATCAGGATTCAGTTCTCCTGGAGGCTGTAGGAGAAAGTCATTTTCTTGCTTTTTCCAGCTTCCAGAGGCTGCTGCATCCCTTGGCTCATGGCCTCATCACTCCACCCTCTGTTCTGTCATCACATCTTCTCTGACTCTGGCTCTCCTTTCCTCCTTATATGGACCTTTGTGGTGACATTGAACGTACAGGATAACCCAGGAAAATCTCCTACCTCAAGGTCCTTCACTTAATCGCACCTGCAAAGTCCTTTTTGCCGTGTGAGGTGACATATTTACAGGTTCGGGGGATAGGGCAGGGATTCCTTTGGAAGCCATTCTTCTATCTACCACAAAACTTAAGATCCCATTTAAATAAATTCTAGAAAATGCAAACAAATCTGAAGTGACAGGAGGGAGCTCAGTGGTTGCTTAAAGTCAGAGGAGGAGACCTGGAGGGGGAGTGGGAGAGTTGAGAAGAGGGAGCTGTGCAGTGATCGCTGTCCTCACCGTCTGATTGTGGTGATGGCTTCATTGGTGCGTATTTGTCAAAACTTACCAAATTGTACAAGTGAAAAGTGTGCAGTGTATTGTATGCCAACAACATCTCAAAAATGTAAAACAAATGTTCTAAGACATAAGAAAATTGATAGTTAATAAATCAATATATTTTTAGAAAAAAAAGAAGATACAGAGAATAAAAACTTCTAGCACATAATAAATTCATTAGAATTGAATAAAAGTTCAATAGTGAGATTAAATATCACATTAGACAAAGCCAAGAGAGAAGTAAGAACTTCAAGATATGGCATGAAGAAATTACGCTGTAGACAGCACAAAGAGGAGAAAGACAGAAAATATTACAAGAGGTTAAAAGAGGTGAATACGGGAAGGAAAAAGCCGAGTTTATGGCCAAAACAGAAGAGAGAGAATAGGGAAGAGGCAACATTTGGATGCATAAGGACACAAACCTTAGATTCAAGAGGTACAGTAAGTCCACAAAAGATCGGGAAAGTAAATCCACGGCAAGACGCATCGTAATAAAGCCACAGAAGCCTGAGCTCAGAAATAGTTTAGAAAGAAGTCAGAGAGGAGAGCTCTACCAGGGACAATGATCAGACAGATATTCCTCCACAGAAACAATAGGAGGCGAGATCAGGATAGAAAATTCAACTGTCAAGTAATAATTTTATACACGGTTAAAAGGGTGAGAGAGAAAAGAACATATCACAAAAAGGCTGAGAGAATCTATTGGAACCACTGAAGACCTGCTGCAGGAGGAAGGAAATTGGACCTGGAAGGATGTCTGGGATTCACAAAGAAGTAGTGAATAAAGAAAAATGCTAACTATACAAATAGGGCTAAGGGGTATCAGTGGCACAAAGCAACAACAAAAGCAATTATGGCATTGAGGAGTATCCAACCGGACAGAACTGAAACACTAGAAAATAGCCCGCAATAAGGAAAGAGGTTCTAAACCAAAATAGTTGCTCAGGATGAAAGTAAAGACATTAATTTTAGTTTTACTAATCATGAATATGTGAAAAATGGTCATTCTTACTGCTAAAGATTACAAAAGTGATGAATTCATTTTAAAAGAATAGAAGAAAAAAAGAGTAGTAAAATGCAATCATCCAGAAGAAAATACGAAAGAAATGGAGGAATAGAAGAGTAAATAAAAAGCGTCAAGTGAGAAAAGCAAGGAAGCTCAACGCCATTAGTCTCAGTAAATGCAAATGGACTCCATTCACTGTTTGACTAGGCCAGCTCTCAGACTGGATTTTGTAAAACTTCAGCTAGATGCTGTTTAAAAGAGACATAAACAAAACATAATGACTCAGGAAATTGGTGGAGAAGAAAAAAACGTGTGCTAGTGGTCTGTCGGAACTGTATGAGTATCACAGAGTAGACTTTAAGGAAAGAAGGACTGTGTAAGGCTGGCAAGTTCCGTGCATAAAGATGTAGTAAGATGTGTCCAATCTGATCAGCTTTGTGTGTAAGCCTGCAGCGCCAAGGACACACGTTAGAAGTAGAATTGCAGGAAGAAATTGGCAAAAATAGTAGTCACCAACATATCAAAATTCCTATGAGTCAGGTAAACAGTAATCATAAGAAAAATAGAAACTTAAATGTAAATATTAGAATAAAAGAAAGAGCATTATTTAGCTTAGTAAACAAGCCAAGAAGTTGAAATGATAACAAGAGTTAACCTAAAAGGATGAAATTAAGAAGTAATTAACCTTGGACAGGAAATAATTCAATAAGGAACGAAAATAAAATAGAGAGGGTCCACCTCATCAAAACCTGGTTCTTTAAAACGAGCAATAAAATGAGCAGGTTTGTTTAAGAAAGTGAGAAAAGGCACATAAAAATACATATATTTGGATTACAAAGGGAGTGTATAACTACAATGGGAAGTTTTAAAAATTATAAGAAAATATAGCTCTATGCCATTAATTATGTAGAAAAGAAGTTATATATATTCTTTCTATATAAAGTTCCCTATATATATAAAATTTTAATATATAAACTTTGCATATAAAGAACTTTTTTTATTAAGATTTTTAAATTTTTTTCCTTTTTCTCCCCAAAGCCCCCTGGTACGTAGTTGTATATTCTTAGTTGTGGGTCCCTCTAGTTGTGGCATGTGGGATGCCGCCTCAGTGTGGCTCAATAAGTGGTGCCATATCCATGCCCAGGATTCGAACCAGTGAAACACTGTGCCCCCTGCAGCGGAGCGCGCGAGAACTTAACCACTTGGCCATGGGGCTGGCCCCTAAAGAATTTTTTATATACTATATTTGGAACTTTACATATGTAAAACATCATACAACATACATGTAAAATGTGAATTTCATACAACAATATGTATATATTTTAGGGAAAAATGGTCATTAAGAAAATTGACTCAAGCAAAAATAGAATTCTTATTTTCCGTAGGTTTAAAGTGTTTGATACTTAAAATTTTAGAATTATTTTTAATAGTTACTTACATTATTTTTTAGAAAAGATAACTCAGGTTTTGGCGAATGACGCTCAGGTAGATCACAGCTGTGATTCCGAGATGAGCGTGGGGTCTCCTGGAACGGCAGGGACCTTCAGTCTTGGAGGATGGGGACACGAGCGTGTCGAAGGTGCAGAGCTGGAAAGCAGGACAGAGTCCAGAAGGAAGGCTCGTGGAGTTCTGCAAAAGCAGGGAGCGTTTTCAGGGCCCCAAGTAGCTCTGTCCTGGAGCAATTGTAATCCCAGTGGTCATTTGGAGAAATAAACCTGAAATGTGGTCCCCCTGGAAGGGCTCTATGTGCTGAGGGATTTAGAGGTTGTCAGGGAAGCAGTGAAGAGCCAACGGGCAGTTTTAGGAAACAGGCATGAAATGTCACCGCCTGAGTCTCTCGCATGATTCCTCCAGTCGTCCTGCCACTGCTGACTGCCCACGGTTTTCTGCTGTGGGAAAGTCCACGCTTCCTGTGAGGTTGTCCGGGAACGCGTCCGGGGGCTGATTTAACCACAACACCCGTCTCCTTCCTGCCTGCACAACCGGCTGTGGTCTCAGCCTGTCTCCCGGACCCGTGCAGGCATCCTGCCCTCTGCACCGGGGTGTCACAGGCCTTTGAGAAGAGCTAACACCCAGTTATACTCTATAGAGGATCTCAATGCTTACAGCATCCCCGCGAGCTAGACCCTACTAATGTCACCGTTTCTCAAGGAGGAGGCGTGCAACCCCAAAATAAATCGGCCAGGTCACACAGGGATGCGGAGGCGAGATTCGAAACCAGAGAGTTTGCACTCCAGAGCCTGCATGCTTGAGGGAGCCAATACCATTCATCACGGCATTAATTAGCCACCGCGTCAACTGGTTGGCTTTACTATTATTAATTTTTTCCACGTTACTGCGTCTCAAGACTTCCAGAGAAAGTTTGCTAGAGTATTGTTTTGCAGTTCCGGCTAAAAGGAAAGTTCGTCTCTGCAAAGAAAACGTGAGCTCACTCAGAGCCGACTCACAGGCTTCCTGCCAGTTTGATGTGGCACTTTTATCACATATGGGACATCGGGAGCTTGAACTTTGTCACCCCGCTTTAGCCGGACGTGGATGGATGAGATGTATAGAATGGTGAGGAGCAAATCCTGCTTTAGACACGTTTAGAGGGTACATTCATATTATAATTGCATATTGTGAAAATAAGAGACAAGACAGCTAAAGCTGGAAGAATTTGAGCAGCAAAATAAATAAGGTTGGCGGCCAGCCTGGTGGCATAGTGATTAAGTTTGCATGCTCCGCTTGGGAGGCCCAGGGCTCACCCCTTCGGATCCTGGGCATGGACCTATGCACCGCACATCAAGCTGTGCTGTGGCAGGCGTCCCGCACATAAAACAGAGGAAGATGGGCCCAGATGTTAGCTCAGGGCCAGTCTTCCTCAGCAAAAAGAGGAGGACTGGCGGCAGATGTTAGCTCAGTGCTGATCTTCCTCAAACAGTAAATAAGTAAGTAAATAAATAAATAACGTATTGGATTATAACTCAAAATGTAAAATAAATATTTGAGTCTATACTGATATAAATAAATAATTGAATAAATTAATAAATGGAGGAGAAGAGATAAATATCTCATTCAGAAGAATTTTAAATAATCTCTGTCGATGCTCTGTCCACAGGAGGTGGAAGTTAACCCCCGACTCCTCAGACGTGGGTAGTGCAGAATGACTTCCCTCTAAGCAGTGCAGTATGTAAAGAAAGGAAACTCAGTGACCTTACAGTGGAGAAACCTGACAGAGCTGCCTCAGCCGGGCGCTCAGGGCCGCCATCATCAGGGACGAGGCACATTGATAGGAGGTACCTTGATGTGGTGTGATGGGATTGGTGCCTTACTGCTGCGGTCTTCCTCACCTAAACCCACAAACCCCAGTCATGGAGAGAAACATCAGACAAGTTCCAACAGAGGGACAACCTGCACTGTTTCTGACAGTGTCACTCAAAACCATCAAGGATTTGTCATCAGAAACAAGGAGAGTCTGAGAAACTGTCACAGCCAAGAGGAACCTAAGGAGATGAGGACTAAATGTTATGTGGTGTCCTGGATGGGATCTGGGACAGAAGAAGGACTTGGGTAAAAACTAAGGAAATATGAAAAAAGTATGGACTTTAGTTAATAATGTGTCAATATCCGTTCGTTAATTATAACAAATATACCACACGAACGTAAGATGATAATAATAGGGGAAACCATATGTGGGGACATATGGCAACACTACTATCTTCTGAATAATTTTTGTGTCTAAATCCATTCCAAAACATAAAGTCTACCAAAGACAAACAAATAAAGAGAAATAGGCTTCACCTAAAATCCACATCATTTTAGAGTTCACCTTAGAGCCACTGCCACTAAGAGAAGTACTTTTATTAAAATTTTATAGAATTAGCTGAGAAAGGTGCTAACTCTATCTGCTAGGTAGTTTTAACAATGACCAAGTAAATTCTCAAATTTGGTTTAAAAACATTGCTCCCTGGTGGACATCCTCTATACCGGCTGCCATCTGAAAATGAATTTTCCCAGCTTAGTTTTAAGCACCTTGAAAATGGGAGTTTATAATGAAAGTGCTGACACAACCTGAATGAGAGCAGTGTGTGAATGCATTGCTATAATTTATAATGTCAGCCCATATTCCAAACGCTTTCTCAATGTACCATGCCTTGCACAAATAGGAGAGGAAGGTACTGCAGTGAATTATTGTGCAATTAATCATTTGACCATGAGGGATTCATTTACTAATTAAAAACGCAAAAAGAGTAAATTGAAATAACCAGTGACTACTAAATCACGTCTTCTGGAGCGTCGGGTGCATTCCAATAAATCATAGTGTATCAATCAGAGTCATACACTTGTGGGTACCTGTACTTCAGGATTACCTAAAACATCCCTTATGTGCGTGAAGATTCTTCATATGAACACAGCAATTTATACATAGATGAATATATATCTATGTATCCATGTATCTAAACATCTATAGCTATATTTATATCCAGGTATACAACTTTGGATTCTATACAATAAAAATAGTCTAAAAAAATTAAAACTTGGAAGGAAAAAGCAAGTAATATAAAAAATAGAAGAGTATTGATATTATATTTAAGTACATGGTATCCTTACACTTTATTTCTCCTTACCTATACCATGATACTTATACCTGGTACTTACACTTGACACTTTGGTGCTTTTGATACATGCAAGCCCCTAGACATATTCACTAACCTATTCAACTACTACTTGCATCCTTTATTTCCCCTGATTACCCATTCTGAATACTTAAATAGTTACCAGCATAGCAAGATAGAATTAGAAAACTCTACAAATTTTATCATAGTTTTCAACTTTTCTCATGAGGAATTTAGTGAGGCAAGGTGGGTCAATGTCAGACAAAACTGATCGTGACATAAAGCTCTCAGATGTTTCTGCGATCTTTGTGTTCTCAGTTAGCTCCTTTTCTCCCATACGCTAGGACGGGAGAGTGGAGGGAAGCTGTGCACCCTTCCTGATTCTGCTCAACGGCAGGACGCAGCAGCTCCTACGATGCTCCCCAGAACGGAGGGAAGTGGGACCGGTTCAAAAGAAATTGAGAGGCTATGGGAGAGAGAAGAAGGGGAAGGTGGGGACCAAGAAGGGGAATGAGGCATTGTCATTTAGATGAAATGTTTGAAATACGGAGAGAAAGGACTTCTCATGATGAGAGGCAGAGACGAACACGACGTCACAGTGTGGCAGAAAGTGGGTTGTGCTGACTTCCACCCAAAAGGCTGTGGCTGTGTCGTTGCTGGGCCTCTCCTCCAGCCCTGTCCGGCCTTCTCCCCTCACTGAGGCTGAAGGTGCACACAGTGCCGGTGAGCAGTCTATGTGCCAGCTACACTTAGAGAGAGGATGCGCCACGAGGAGGAAGCAGGGTTAGTGGTCCTGTTTCACAGTGTTGAGCAGGAGTTTCCTTTCTTCCATTCAACAGGTGTGCAGCAAATATTTACTATGTGCCAGGCACCGTTTCAGGAGCTGGGACTATAGTAGTCAGGATCCTGCCTTCTTAGTCCTTTTTATTATGGAAGGGAGAGACAGAAAATAACCTGACAGCAATATAGATAGACAGACAGCTAGATAGATCAATGGATGGTGGATGGATGGGTAGATAGATAGATAGATAGGTAGGTAAAAAGATAGATAGATAAATAGGTAGATAGATCGATAGATCCATCCGACTGAGAAGAAAGTGTTATAGTGTGATGTATCATTTTCTTCCTTGCAAAAGGATTAATTACACAAACATGCTTTCAAGTAATCTTAAACACGCTACTGATTAAGAGCTTGCACTTTTTTAACCAACTTGGATTCAAAACTCAATTCTGCACTTACCAAGTGGCTGACCTGGGGTAGGGCTGGGTCTTAGTTCTCTGACCCTCAAGCTCCCTCCTCGGTTGAGTGGACCTTAGGACAGCATTGTCGCGGGAGTTTCAGTGAGGACTGAAGCTGATGGTGCGTGAAAAGCTTGGTACACAGTGTGACACATAACAAGAGATCCACGAATCATAATGATCGTTTTAAACTTCAGTTTATCTCCCTTTAATCTTATGACTCTACATCTTCCAGAATTTGCTCCTTTTGTTTTCCTACTTCTGCCCTAATTTTAACTTTTTCCACATTTTCATTTTTCATTTCTTTCCCTTTTTTTTTGCAGTTCACTCATATTTATTCTGCTCTTATCCCCTCTTTCGTCCCTCCCCATGCCGACCCTTCGTGACAGCACCCAGTACAATAAAAAATCCGTTGTGTTAGCTGAATGAGGAAAGACGGTTGTGCACGAGGAGAGCTGCGGACAAGATGTATTTAGACTTTAAGAAATCCTTTGATAAGGTTTTATACCAAATGTTATTAAATATCCATTCATCAAGGGACTGGGAACTGATTTTTGTGGATCCCTGGAGACCATGGTTAGAATTAATGTTAGTTAATAGCTTTATAAATGATCCAAAGAAGCAAATAGAGCGTTCTGGTTTTGTTTTGTTTGTTTGTTTTAGTTTTTAAGTGATACAGTGCCCTGCTGGGTCCCACAATCTGATTATAAAATGGGAAACTAGAGTCAGGAAGCTGGATTCTACTTTGAGAATTTCTCTAATGATGTGAGGTTCAGCAAGTCATTTCAATTTAAGGCGTCATTTCATATCTGCAAGATGAGAATAGCAACACATCTATGGTGGCATAGAGTACTTTTTACCAGCAGAAAATTCCTTTTCGGGTGAATATATATAGACACACAGACACAACTTCTCTGTGTCAGGTTGTTGGGAAATGTAAAGGACTATAGGGATAAACCTTAGGAACACTTTAGCATCTCATGCCTTCGACCATTCCTGTCCTGAGTACTGGATCTCAAAACCCAACCGTCTTTTCTACTGGATCTCTCTGTCTTTGAATCCCACTGGCAGTTCAAATCCAGCAGTCCAAGATTAAACTTATGATTCTCCCCATGTGCTGTACCAGACTTGCTTTCCCTCTCTAATTCCTATAGATGAGAAGCTTATTACCCCAATGCAAGGATGCATTCAGGCTTTGTAGAGTACGAATCTTAAAAAATTTGAGTGGGGGGCAACTTTAAGGAAAATGGTGCAAAAACATAAATAATATACATAGTGAAGGGCTTGAAAAGGCGCATGTTCCGGCCCTCACGGTCGGGGTGCACCAGCATCCCAATGGGGAACTGCCTCTGGCCAAGCCAGGCGCTCGGGCCCTGTTTTGAGTTCCCACCTCACAGCATCCCCCCAACAATCGCCATTATTATTCCGCCTCTTTCTACGTTTCTTCAAGCCACTGAAGCTTTCTCCGCCCCTCAGTCTTGGTAAGGTTTCCTCCCACATGCCTCTAGGAGAGCTCTTCTCACCTGCCTTGTGATTGCCCTGTTGCTTCTCGCACTTGCGCCACGCGCTCCTTGAGATGGGTGGGGTCTCC
Source organism: Equus asinus (assembly GCF_041296235.1). NCBI lineage: Eukaryota > Metazoa > Chordata > Mammalia > Perissodactyla > Equidae > Equus > Equus asinus. The sequence continues at coordinate 2,231,841 of NC_091796.1, read as the reverse complement.
GATCTCACCCCCACGACGGGCCTGAGAGTGAATGCTGAATGAACGCAGCTGAGCAGGAAAGCTTCAGAGGACCTCAGCGCCAGGGTGCACTATGTGAGGTACGTAAGCAGAAATCGCTTTTAGTCTTTTTGAGTTAACAGCTTAAGTCTCCCTTTGTGGCCAGGGATGAGAACTTAAATATTTTTATGTAGTGTGTAGAAAGTTTATGGAACACATTGTCTTATGAAATATAAATGAACGAAAGACATATTTATGCTCAGGTGTTGTAAAGCTACAGTAAATCCGAAGGGAAATGGGTCGAACAAGGCCAGTTTCATGTTCTCAGATGAATCTTGCTATCTACAGGAAAACAGAGGTCTCGAATTGAAGAAGGGAGGATGTTGGGGAAACTATTTTTGTTATTATTGATCGAAGGTGGAGATAACAGAGGCAATGATTTTTTTAGTGTTTTTATTTTATTTGGAAAGGAATTTTTAACATAAAGACAGAGCACAGGTCTCGCCTCAAGGCAGAGTGTCCTGGGGCCTAAATTCTTTAGTCTGGAGCCAGGAGGGGATGCACTCTGAGTGGGCAAAAGGCAGGAAAAGTCAAGCGGCAGGCAACAGAGGTGATTAACAGAAACAGTGACAGTGGTCAGAGGGCGAGCTCCCGCCCGCCCTGTGTGCACAGTGACAAACACCAGGAAAGGATGGTATTACTGTGAGTAACTATTGTCGAGGCATGGCATAAAAACATGATATCCACCGTCTTTCACATGTCAGAGTGTTTGATGTTGATGAAAACATTTTGTCTTGCAGAAAGCTCATCAAGGTTATGCAGTGCCAGCACATCAGCTAGAGTAATGAGTACCTTCAGTGTGATTGAGACAATGGGGCCTCAAAATTAACCACGTCCATGTTAGGTTGCTTTAGCTAAAGTACCATTCAGTGGAGAATTTGGTCAAAGTCACGTCATGAAGAAATAAATCTACATTGTTAAACCAAGTCAAATGTGGAGCCCTTTAAAGGAAGTCGTGTTGGAGTGCCTCCTGCTGCCTGTGTGTCTCATCAACTATCACCACCTAAGAGGGGTGTCGTTTACTCACTCACTTGCATGTTGTCCCTTTTCCTCCCACTAGAATGCAAGGTCCTCAACGACTAGGATTTGTCTCTTGCTCCCAACTCTATGCCACGCATGGAGAAAAACGCCTCAGTATGTGTTTGTAAAACAGGTTAGTTCTTTTGGGTTTTTTTAGAGCCTTCAATAATGCTGTGTGCTCACTTCCATTAAAGCACTTTTAATTTGTAGATGATAGTATGGATGAGTGTTAATGCATCTAAAAAATAAATGAGTCAGAGAAAGACCCTGGCTTCATGGACTCAAAATCTAGCCAATATGGAGATTATGTGAGTAACCCCATTATATCAGGGGCTTCTCAGAGTTGTCAGTGTCCACACTCAACTGAGCAGCCACCACTCATTGTGATGCTATAACAGATGCTCTAAAGTAGAATGAGAGGAAAATGAAGCACAGAAAGGCTGCCATGGAGCCAGCGTTTAGTTCAGATTCTCATGTGGTCAGCAAACAGATTTATTGGTCAGAAAATTGGTTACTGGTTTTGCTAGATAACAGTACACTGGCTATTTCCTAGGTGTTATGTTCATTTTTTTCCCACTTATAATATCCACAGAGATGCAGACATTCTAAAACTGTGAGATCGTAAATTATATGAACTAAATAATAGCTTCATTTAAAACTATCCTTAGAGATTAGTGCATTAACAGAATATTAAAAATATTTACATAACAGGATTGAACATAGAAACAGTATAAAATAATAATATTTATTCCTCAGTGATGAGACTTTGGAGTAAGTATATTTCTATTCTTTAGGAAAAACGAAGTAAAAGACGCTTTTTGGTAAATATAAAGACAGAACTAGTTCTGAAGACACTGGATTCAACAGAGCCTTTGACCACTTTGGGAGACATGTTTTAAAAGTTTGGGAGCACCAAGCTTTTTAATGTCAGTAGAAGACATTTGCCCGAGGATCTTGAAAGGGTTAATATATCTCTTCAATCCTCCCCACCCTCAAAAGAGCAATTTACTCTTTCTCTGCAATGCCATTAGGCTCATGTTTTCCACTTTCATGTATTTTCAAATAGTCCCCAAAGGGGTGACTCGACAGATCTAAAAACAGGAAAAACCAAACTTATGAAATGCCTTTTAAGCATTAGTGTACTCATCATTCTCCCTAACACACTGGCTCTTCTCAAGTGCACTGTGCACTTCCTCCCCATCTAACTGTGCGCTCATGAGCAAGACAAATCCAAGATAGAATTTCTAAGACAAGGCTGACGTTCTGGGCAGTACTGTTTAGGAACAGTAACGTGATTTTCCCTGGATTGTCAAGGATCCATCCTCCTAATGGTGGTCCGTCACGTGTTACTATTATGTGTCAGCTGTAATTTGATCACGTGTGGTTTTAAACCCGTTGGTGGCAAATTGTGACAATCATAACTTGGCCATTCTCTACTAGTACTAACTTTTCAAAATGCATATTTCGAATTTTTGTAATGTCAGTAGCAAATATGGTTTACTATAACAATATAGTTGTATTTGCCTGCCTCTGTGAAGATTAATATTATTTCTGGCACAATACAAAGTATCTTCTCTATTATATTCAATTGAATTGAATTCAATTCAACTGACTTACTAAGATCGAGAATCTCCTGTACTTCAAATGCCTCCAGAGTCCTGGGCATGGAGTCTCCTGGCGCTGGGAGCACATGGGATCTGAGCAAACAGTTAGATGAAAATGAGAGGATAAAGAATTAGTATTGGCCTTTTCTCTTAATAAACATGATCTAGAGGAAAGTGTCAGTGTATTTTAAAAACTGGAAAGGAGAACAAAATTGAGAGTGTATGGAAATTAAAATAATGAAACAACTCATTAATTCAGTGACCATTGCATTAATATTATTTCTCAAAGCAGTTGTAATTCTTGCTGTTGCATGATCATATGTAAAACCAGTTGACAGGTTTTTATTGTAATTCTTTTAAATTGGAGCAAAAAATAATAATGTCCAAAATCAAGACAGGTTGAGAAAACACTCAGTCGCTGGGCCCACGTTAGTTTCACGTTGAGATATGACTGTGGGAAGTTGTCTGCCTGCTTACGTTCCTCAGATTCTTTATCAGGGAAGGGGGCATAAATTAGCATGTATTGATCAACCGCTACGTTTTAGGTACTCTGACAAACAACGCAGATACACACTACTTGGTTTAGCGAGAACTCTTGCACCCATCTTTTAAGTGAAACAGTGTTCTCCCTAATTTTTATGATAAGAAAATTGAGATCCCAAATAGTCAACAACGTGCACCTTTGCTTAGTAGGTGTCAGTGCTGATGCTGGGAATCGAGGACTTTTGGTGCAAAGGACCAAGAAAGAGTAAAATAATTACATTTCTCACCTCTTACTATGTGGCCAAGATAAAAGAAGTGATGCTGGGTGTGTATAACTTTAGGATGAAAAGTTTTATATATTCTTCATACATAGTATCCTTCCTTCAACAATATACTGCATTCCTAAAGAAAGATGACAAAGACAGTTAGATATTTGACCTTAAAATACTGTCTTTTAATGTTATAGAAATTTAGTTATTGCAGTTAAATTTAGGTCCATATTTTGAAAACATATCCTTTGATTTCATGTTTATAACATATACTATTTTCATTCTCAACTGTTATCCATCACACATTTATACACTTTTTAAAAAATTCATAATATTCAGCAACTTAGAGGGTTTGGATTTTGTAATTTCACTCTCTCATTCACAGAGGATTCAGAGGAAGGTAAACAAAACAAAACATTGACAGATCACGACTCCTTCCCTGCCTAAGTCCATCCACCCCACACGAGAAAGCTTGGGGTCTTCACAAAAAAAAAAAGGCAGGATGCTCGTTAGGGACATTGTCAGAAATCACAAAGCTTTTACTTACTTTAGCTGGGCAGTCTTTTCTTTTCACCTTCCTTGATCTTTTATAACCACCACCACCGCCTCCAACAACAACATCAGGAAGACCAACACCGTAACCATCATCACTACCACCACCAACACCATCAGCAACACCAGCACAGCATCATCACCACCAACATTAACTCCATAACCACCAATACCACACCCAATACCACCACCATCGGCAACACCAACAGCATCATCATCACCACCACCACCACAACCGACACCACCAATGTCAATAACACCCTCACCACCACCACCAGCCCACCAGCACCACCACTAAACTATTTAAGTAGCAAGGGGAAGACTTGACCTACCTCTAGAGCTTAATTCTGTACCACTATGAGTTTTCTCCCTTATTTACATATCCTCTCTCTCTACAGAGCTCACACTTACCTCGTGAGTTACAAATATATTTATTATGCATTTACCATTGGATTTCGTTTATATCTCCATAAAGTAAAGAGACTTAAACCTGTCCCTCTTAGCTCTGAAATTAAGATTTGTGTTTATCATGTGTCCCAAGATCTTCTGTTCTGTGAAGCTATAAATTAAAATTATCCAGTCCATCACAATATCTCCAAGCACTTTTAAAAGTATTATTAAACTGTTTTAAAGAATTTTATTACACTAAAAAAATGGCTAACCCAATTAATTGATGTAAAATATATTATCATTTCAAAGTTATTATTTGCGGTGTAGATATGCCCATTTTTGTGATATACTAAACTATAGATTTATTTGGAGTTGCTTTTATAAAAAGAAAGGGAACTTTTTTCTTAGCACATATGTATCACATGCATCTCCTACAGTTAATTCATGAGCACACACGTACATCTTGTGTTCTGATAAAGAGTAGATACAATCAAAGACCGTCGGTGCTCACGCTTATAAAAGGTAGCTGATGGCCAAGTCCTCCAGACCCAGCTATGAGGATGGCAGGCTCTGGCTCTATGATGGTCATTTGTATGACCCATGTATGTTATGGCATTTAACCAGTACTTTAAATCTAACGTCAACCCCAACATGTAGCAGGTAAATGCCTACTGAATTTGCACAGGTAAATTGTATGTTTAGATGAGGTCACTGGGCTTTAGCGCTTTCATTTGCGTCTCTGGAAGAGCCAAGAATACACAGAGGAGTTGTTTAATAGTTATCTGCCATCCCCACTTGTCTTCAAATATGGTGATTTAGATAGAACTCTAATGCATGAGAGCAACTTGTCCCCGGAGCATTTTTCAGAATATAAATTAAGTGATATTATAACAGAAGCCCTCTCTTAGCTCAGCATAATGAATATGAACCATCATGTACTCCTGACCAAGGTCACGGTATGAGAATGAATTACTCTATTAACATCTCTTTTAAGTAGCATTAGTGATAATAAATGAAGAGATTTAATGTAATACTGATAATATTATTCATGCAAAAATAGCATACTTTATCTTGTTAAAACAATTAAAATGTGCTTTGAGGATATTTTACACCACAGAAATATGATGCTTGAGAGTGCTTATTGCATGTTACTGAATACATCAGCATTAGCCAGTAATGCAGATAATCTGATAAAAATCGAAAAGCTGATTTGTATGCTATGCTAATTCAGGATCATCTTCTTGGCCTTAGGTACTACTCAAAAGCTGCAGAAGATTGCAGCAAGCTTTAGTGGTGATATTAGATTAAATTCAATCCTTTTGCTTATAATTTTTTCAAAGAAATTACATCCACCATTCTTCAGTGTAACCCTCTTTAGCTGCTAAGCGGCCTGTAATATTGCATTTTAAGCCCGGTATATTGCTGCTTGCTTCCCAGACATAGTTAAGCTTTGTTGTCAGTTATAGATCATCTTATCCCAATCACGTAAATCCATAAAAAGCAAAGATCACTAATGTCTTTTGGTCGTGACCTTATTCTCAGTACAATATTAAAACTAACTTTGTGTGACTCTCGAATCTAGAATTACTAAGTGAATCAACACAGCACAACCTTTTCCTAACATAGCTTGCCATTCAATGGATTATAGTATTTGATAAATAAATCACATTCACCACAAGAAAAATTCTAAACAAAGACAAGTCAGTTAATGGATATGGGTTACCTTTAGTGGTGATGAAAATGTTCTGGAACTAGATGGTGATGATGAGTGTACAACAGGATGAAACATTGAATGCCACTGATTTAGGCACCTTAAAATGGTTAAAATAGCTAATTTTATTTTATATGAAGTTTAACACAATAAAAATAAAAAGTACGTGGCTCATGATATAATTGTAAGGCCTGGAAAGCATCGCCTTCCCCCGTTACCATTACCCACTCTATTACCAGCATTTCACTTGCTTGTTTCCCGCTTACAGGAGTTGAAAGTTAGAGAAATCGTCATAGATTTTTGAGTGCTACAGTCCTCCCAGGGGGGTTACTGACTGACATCTCAACACTTTAACACAGCTTTTAAAGAGTACTCTCTTCCACCTCCTCCCAACACTGTTCCTCTCTACCTAGCTACATAGTGGACATAAACACTTTTATTTTTGGCTCAGAAATTACAGTATTCACAATAAATGTGCCCAAGCAAGAGCTGGGTCTAAGTGATTTTTCTTAGAAGTGAATAATAATACTGTTATGATTATATATTAGGATTATTATTTTTATTATTCTCCTAGAAAACTTTATGTGATTTGGAAGAATGAGTATCTTTAAAATCTCGCAAACATGTTACACTTGGGAAATTTTCCTATTTTAATTAAGAGTATAGCAAAGCTGAGTGAAAGGCAGCGTCTATCCCATTCCCATCAGCTTTTTAATTATGCTTGGCATGGTCGTTTCTACTTGATCCCCCATAAATTTTGCACGTGTAAATGGAGCTGAAGTTTCAAGAGTGAGATCAGGTTTTGCATTACTGACAAAACACATATTTACATGAATGAGCCTCCTTGACTGTAAGTAATTAGTCCTGGGACAGGAGACTAATAGGATCTTCAGAGGAAGGACTTAAAGCATTAGTTTCTCATATTTATGATTAATGCTTTTCTTATCAGCCCGAGGCCCTGAATAGGATCATGTAAAGCATGTTGAGTTAAATCATTCTTTGTTACAAAATACAGACATTATACCTCCATCAAGCCCAGAGGAAAATCTCCAGTTGCCTTCTATACCTTCATCGGAAATCAGCCAATGCAGAGCCATAAACGTTGCTTTCTATTATTGATACTTTAAATGACTTCCTAAGGATTTGACTCACTTAGAATATGCCCTTCCCATTAGCTGTAGGCAAATTACCATACAGATATTTGTCTTGGTGTTGTTTTTTACAATGGTTTACAATTGCACGGTTCAGTACATCCCTGCTTATTCATTTAATTGTTCATAAAGAACTCCCATCGATCATACACAAATAATAAGTGTCAAAAAGAAACCGAGGACTTACAGTGTGCAAATTGACTACTGGAGTTTTATTGGAGAATGGATTCATATTTGGCATCAGTAAACTGCAAATGTACCCTGAGGGGAAAATTGCGCAGTTAAGAACCACCGAGTTAGACTATGTCAAGACGTTCTCAAACTTCCCCAGCTCCAAGTGCCCTTAATGTCTCAGCAGGTTTTTCAAAGCACCCCTAGGACAAAAGAAATAGCGAACAGTCCAGTGTACTAGGTAGATCCAAGCAACGTCATCGGTATCTACATCGTAACAGTTTTATAGCTGTTTGAAAACTTAATAAACATAACGCAAAGAAAAATAAAAATTTGATCCCATTCTGCACTAACTGCAAATACTAATGGATGGGATTTTTGCCCTGTTATGCTCCTCACAACTTCTCAAATCTTAGCATCAGCTCAGACCCCACCTCCCTCATATCTTATTTACGTCGATTTTCATGTGATACTTGCTCTCCAATTCAACCACCACCAAAACCCAGCTTCCCAAAAATAAGGCATTGTTGACAAGAATATAGTATCATCCAACGTGGAAACTAAACTACCTCTAACTTATAGTTTGCATGGCGTGTGACATATGCCAATATCATTGTGTTTCACTCAAAAATTAAACATATCCCATGGTGCCCTGGGGAGCCTTGGCACCCATTTTGGGACCTACAGAGCTAAACCATCTCCAAGGTGCCATCCAGGTCTTAGGGTCCATGATATTCTGAGTATTGCAAAGTTCCTGTAACTACTTGGTGTGTATCTGCGATGGTGCTAGATCCTGGGGGTGCCCATATGGGCTCCATCTTCAGAGAACTCACAGCAGCTTTGTTGGGACGTGCACACCAGATATTTTAGTGCCACGCATCATGACCTGTGAAAGTGTGTCTTAAACGGACAACTCGAGTGGAGGCGAGCGTGGTGTTGCTCCAGGCATGCTGGGGAGACAGCAGACGCTGAACATTGCTGGGCAGGTGGGCATGCAGCCACATTCAGGGGGATGAGACATCAGAGGCAGCTTTCAAGGGGTGACAAGTGGGCAATGACTAGCTGAGGTAAAGAATGTAACAGATGAGGTCAATCCAGTGGGGACCAGAGAAGAGAGGGAAAAAGGAATTATGGCTCAGCTGTCTCTGGGATACTCAGGTAAGGGTTTGACAAGGTTTAGGACATGCTACCCAAAATATTTACATTGGTGGACTGAAAATTTCAAGCTGAAGGATGTGAGAAATAGCCGGTGTAGGGAGGACCCCCTGATCTTCCCCAGAAGCGGATCAGGAGACCCTCAGGTGAGAGGCGCCCTCCCCACACCCTGAGGCAAGGAGCAAACATCCTCATCTCCAAGGTGGAGGGATTAGAAGAGGGATCAGAGGGGCCTCGCCATGTCCCCCCCAGTTCACTGCACTTGGCGCCAGCTTCCCAGCGGAATCTTCAAGTAGAACCTAAAGCCACGGGTGAGAACAAGGTCTCCAGGAAAAGCGTTGTCGACAAAGAAGAGGAGGACTTGAGATCACAACTGGAGAACATTCATGCAGACAGGTGAAAAAGGGCTGAGGACCAGCTGCTGAGGGCAGGAGGAGAGCCAGAGGGAGGTGAGCAACGGTGATCCCATTGCACGACACAGGTCCCCTTCACTCCCAGAGATGGGTCAGTTCCAAGGCCTGAAATTTTTCCCCCTAAACTATCATCTTGATACGTCATGTGCTGTAGGAAGATGAGGTAAACTGAGAAATAAACAGAGATCACTAAATTAAGACCATGGTAGGAAAGCATTGGAAACAATATAATAGATAGGGATTAATACTGTTCACAGGGGGATCCTCCGTTGACCAGGCAGGGCCTTGTTCATCCTTGTGGTGCACACGCAACACCTAGTGCAGCAGCCAAGCAAAACAAAACCTAAATATGCTTTTGTCAAACAAATTAATTGGTGCCAGAGGGCAAGTCAGGTCACAATGCTTCACCTGGATCCTCACAACAAGGCATTAAGAATGTTAGCGCCTTAAGAACACTGGAGCTTGAGGACAATGTGTAACTTCCCATGGCCACACTGGGCTGGCCAACTGCACGGGCCTAATTTGAAAATCTATCCTCCTGAGGAGGACACTGGACTTCTCTGGGCCGGGACACTTGTCTGAGAATCAGACACTGCTGCCACAGGCACTTCACAGAGGACAAGGTCAACTATACTTCAAACGTTCAACCACCACTATAATAAAAGAAGTACAAATTTAACCAAAAGGATGATTTTTTTAAGGGTTTAAGTTTCCAATGAAGTTATTTTACAGGAAATATATAGCCTTGTCAAAGGTATGCAGAAACATCCACTGTTGGTGAAAATGTTGTATGAACTGATATAAGATTTTTAGAGGGTAGTTTGGTCTTAAGTATATATCAAGATCTTAAAAATATGCATACTCTTTAACCTAACAATTCCAGTTGTAAAAACATTGTACAATTTTATCTACAGTGATTTTCATCTCTGTATCACCTATAACGCTAGATTTAAAAAAGAAAATGAAGCCACCTACATGGAATATGAATGGTATTTCTACAGGTTCATTAACTGTACAGGCATTAAAGTTTGTTTACAAGAAGACTAAGTATGCACAAAATATTCATGATATAATGTTAAGTGGGAAATAAAAGTGAGAAACAATTTGACCTTCGATTTGTGACAAATAGATTGTCTCATGCTGAAGTAAAAGAAAGTTTATACCAAATGGTGTTAACTATTTTCTTTATCTGTCAACTCTGGGGTGATGGGGGAATTCTGGGAGGGTCTGAACGGTGGGCAAGGAAAATGGAAACAGCAAGTTTAGACCACATTTCAAAGTATTTTGGTAAAGAGTATCTTGGAAAAGAGAGAGTATGTCAGCTAAAGGGAGGTGTGTGTGGTGGAAAGAAAAGATGTGGTCGTTACTGGCATTGTAAGTGATGCCATGCGTGGGGCAATTGGGAGCAGCACAAAGAATCAGACAGGGACATGCCGTGTCCCATCAAGGATGGATAATTGTTCCTCCACCCGGCTCCTGAGTCACATGGAAGTGAGAACAAACTATTGATGCCTGGATAGTCTTGGGCTCTCAAGTCTGGCTCCTGCAAGCTAAAAGTCCATTAACAGAGTTAAAGGATCCGTAATCTATACTTTCAGTCATTCACCACAGGGACAAAAGGGAGGCTTGCTTGGATAAAGTTAGAAACAACCAGAACCATTTTCCCCATTGTGGCTATAGCCCAGATGAGGAACACGGTCAGCGAGTAAGTATATTCATTCTGAGGTACGAATAAACATACTAAAGAATAATTGAATTCGTGGACAAGATAAAAACTGTATCCAAAAATAGTATAGAATTTAATTCTATATTTAAGTAGTTTTGAAAATAAAACTATATGAAAGCCAAAAAAATGAAGAGTGCTTACCGTTTAGAATTTCATCTCTATATGAAAAAATTAAGAAAAAGTTAATTCAAGACCAATTTCCTTTAAGTCCTGTTTGGAATTATCTAGTTTGGTTAAGATGGAGAAAGATTGCATACGTACCAGGGATTAATCTGTGAACTGTTATTGAAATATTCTCATCTTTAATATAAAACAAAGACCTATAGATATCCTCAGGTTTCAAAAATAAGTATGTTTTACTTGTATCATGAGAGAACAAAAATTTGAGAACAGTACACTTGCAGAAGATGATTTGACTTACTAAAATTATCTCTTTAAGAAGATAAAGTAGCTGAATCTCCCTTCTACATGCCACACTTTTCATAGTGGATTTTGAGAGTCAAAAATCAGGGAGTAAGATATAAATAATCTCATCCTTCTTAAAACCCTTCTGCCCACGGCAGAGCTGGGGGGATAGAAAGAGAGAGAAGAGGACTGGGGAGGAGGAGAGAAGATAGGAGAGGAGGGGGTCCCACTAGCTTCCGTTGTAGAAATATTAGATTGAAAGTTTAATAAAGATCAACCCTCTTCTGACAAATAGGAGCTTGGGTTTGGGGCTGCAGATTACTCGAAAGGGCTGAGCACTGCTCAGGAATGACTAGGCTGAGGCAGCTGGCATGATATCCATCCTACTGGGATGATGCCCGAGACCCAAATTTACTCACCCATTTCAGGGGGTCCATGGCCCACGTAACAGAGGCCCAGGAGAAGCCCTCAGCCTCAGAAGGGGAGCAGAGAAAGGTGAGAGGGAAGGAGGATGAGAGCGGAAGGCCTCCTTTACCTGCTGTCCACACACCCAACATTCTCCCACCTTTCAGTGGGTCTGCTGCCAAAGGTGCTTCATAGGGTTGATCCATGAGGTCAAGGAGCTGAGTTTGGCCATGAATAATTGGTAGTTACTCTAGAAGCTATTCTTCCATGTAGTGTGTCTCAGATTTTCATACTATACTATTGTATCTTTTAAAATTAACATGATCCCATAAAATCAACTTGAAAACAGAGCGATGTGCTTGGCGTGCAAGAGATTATAAAAATGCCATGCTATTGCTTCCCTTCTTTCCTACTTTGTGTGTACATTATCTGATACAAGCCTGATCCCTTTTTATTGACAGCTTGTTGATTACACGCTCAAGGTACTCATTTATTCGCACATGGAATGATTCTAACAGAACATGACAATGTTAACTGCACATCACACAAGTGAGATTTTTACATTTTTTGTATAGCATCATGACCTTGGGTTATTCTGAGACAAAGGCTGCAGGAGACAGGAAGGGCTGAATGTGCCCGTGATGACTGAACGGATTCATCGAGCGTCTAGTGAACACGGGCTGTGCAGTTCTGACTGGGAGCAGGCTCTCAGCGGTAGAAGAGCAGGAATGCTGGTGTTATGGGCTGAACTGTGACCCCTAAAATCCACGTGTTGGAGCCCTAGCCCTTGGGTCCTCTGAATGTGACTGCATCTGGAGACAGGGCTCTTGAAAAGGTGGTCCAGTTGAAAGGAAGCCATTAGGATGGGCTCTGATCCACTCTGGCTGGTCTCCTTATCAGCAGAGATCTGGACACACAGACTCCAGGCTGCAGGTGCACAGAGGAGAGGCCCCCGTGAGGACACAGTGAGAAGGCCGAGGATGGTGGCCTCAGAAGAAGCCCACCCTGCTTGCACTGGGTCTCCCACCTCCGGCCTCCCGACCTGAGGCGGAATAAGTGCCTGTTGTAGGATCCCCAGGATGTGGTCCTTTGTTGTGGTGCCCTGGGGAGCTAACGAGCAGGGTACATTTGCAAAGAATCTGACTTTCAGGGCCTGGTCTGGCAGTCTCCCTGGAACCTCCAGGAGGCTCCTGGCCTAATTGAGGAGCACAACCATGCAGACAGGCAGCCCTGCCCCTCTGTGAACTTCTCCCTCGACTGTTCCCATGTGGGAAGTGTCTCCACTTCCCTGTAGGGATTGGTGAGTGAACCACTGCGCCCGGGGGAAGCGCTCTGAGCAGAGCACTTGTTCTTGTTGCTTTGGCCCCAGCCCTCTGCACAGCCTTCCCTTCCCGTGTGTGACAGAACGTGCTGGGCTTCTCCCGGGAAGCTGGCCACCCTGTTCCCCTCAGCTTGAGCGAGCGTGCTCCCGTGGCGTGAACTCGGCTCCCCGAAGGACATGCCAGCCTCTCCTCCTAAGTGAGTCAGAGAGGCCGAGATGCCTCAGCTGCCGAGGGGCAGCCTGGGCGGAGGTGCCTGAGCACATCTTCGTCCAGGTGTAGGGGCGATGGCGTCTTGACTCCCAGGGACAATTCTGGGCAGCGGTCTTCCTGCTGTGTGGCCTCCTATCCCAGTTGTCTGGCCCTCATGATTCTGTAGCCTAATATCTTTTCACAAATTATTTTCTACTTAAGTTAGCAGGAGATTTTCTGTCATTGGCAACCACAGATCCCGGCTGAAACCGACTGGCATTATGACTCCTCCTTGTTGTTCTTTTTCGGAGACAGGACCATGCGACCAGCTCCAGAAACTCAGGACTGTTAGGACGTCTGACTTCCTTCTCTTGGTGGCGCTGCTCTGACCTGGCTGCGTGTGTTGGTGGGACTCTCAGGCAGCTGTTGAAAGTGTCTGTCTGGTGTCAGCAATCCCAGAATCTCGTCATTTGTGCCCACACCACACCCCTGTGAGGTCCGAGCCCTCGCTAACTACCTGTTCCAGTGATTCTCCACAGGGCCCCTGAGAGGAGTAAGGAGCACGACCCACACGGCCGGCTGCCCAGATGAGCGATGTGTGTGTGCATGGATCGCACACTCGTGGGTGGGAAGAGGTGAGTATGGGTCTGGAAAGTTGACCTGAGCCGGGCGGCTCAGAGGACTTCATGTATTCCATGGGCCAGCATCCTTCTCTACTCTGTCCTCTTCTGGTGCAGAAAACACCATTTGGGCTATGAGATTTACAAGCACTTTTCTTTAAAAACGTCTCTAAATCGAGATTATTGTGGTTAATCTGCTGCTTTCTTGAGACTGTGTCAGTCTAAATTTCAAATGAAAAGTCATGCTAATGGGTTCCAGAAACTGAACACTTGCTTATTTTTCCTAAGGACAGCAACTTGGCGAGATTAGGGTGAGCTTAACCAAACCACATATAATATTTTACACAAAGAAAGAGTAATTAGGGCAGCAAGTAATCTCACACGAAATACTAGATTACCGGGGAAGCCAGCGGGGCCTGTGTCTATCAGCATTGATTCGAGTCTTGAGAGGTGTCAGGGAGAAACAATGTCGTGTGGGAAATGCAGTGAGGCAGAGCACATAGTTATGGATTTAAGCATGCTTGGTTATTTGCCATTGGAAATTTCTATTTGGGATGCCAACGAGATTATTGGGTAGCAGTCGACTAAGTCGCAATGTGACCCCAGCACCTCCCTTCGTGTCCTTGGCTTAGTCTGAACCACCATTCCATTTATGAAAATAAAAGAGACTTTAATATGAGGGGAGTGAAAGATAAAAGAGATTCCGCCAAATAATGGAAACAAAAAAAACAAAAGCAAGCCCGTTTGGTGCCTGATAAGTTGGGTTACATCCCAGCTAGCAGAATCAGAAATCTTTAATTTGGTCCTGGAGCCTAGGGTTTCCATTTGGAAATGTCCTCTTGAATTGGCATGTTGGAGTTAAAAACAAGGCTAGAAGCAGCTCTAATGAACCATTCTCTGTATTTTTCCAAAGGTGTTTTATGTTAAAAGACACAATTAAATTTGAAGTTTCATATCAAATAATTAGAAGAACCTGATTATGATAGATTCTAGAACACAGGATTAGAAGAAATGGAGACCATTGCTAAACCCAGTGAAATAGCTATTCCAAATGCACATGGAATTTGGGTTATGGGACCATCCTCAGAAATCTAAGGAAACACATTCTACTGCTTTTATATTTTAGCTGACATCTTTCGTTCTTTGGCATACATTTACAAGCAGTGACAGAAAATAAACCAAGTACAGGATTATGAGTGATTTGATGAACATGCTTTAATATCAAGGCTTATCAACCATAAATTGATGTTTGAAATTCATTAAAAGCCTACAATATGATTAACTGAAGATGGTCACTGGGTTCAATTGGAGAGAGAAGAGAAATGTAAAATACAAATACAGTTTAAAATTAAATTAGGAAGCAATATTAATGAAGTGAAACAGAGGCAGCTAATTAAAAACATAACAATGAACGAAGTGTGCAATTGTGTTGTAGAGCTTGGTCAACCTTGAGACCAGAGGGAGGCTGCCGAGCCTTTGTGAAGAAACAGCACTGATCCTTCAAGAAGCAGAGGTGTGGATTACAATCTCCTTGAGGTCAAGGGAAAATTTTTCTCACCTTTTCATCCTTTTCCTCACTTTCTGAAATTTGGCCAGATTCCCATTTCTTTAGCATGAGACTTTTTAATGGATTTTTAGAATTGGGATTTTGTCTGCATAACCATGTTGAGTAGGTGGCTTTGGCTTTGCTTTTGTTTCTGCATTTGTTTTTATCTCACCCACTGAGTCCTATGGTTACGTCCATTCTGCCCGGGCCAGGCTGGATCAGGGTGTCTGCCAGTGATGAGACTGGGGATTTTGTCCAGATGCCCAGTGAGCTAAGAGGTGGCTCTTCTTTGGTTTCCAGTCTTTGGCTAACATTTCACTGAAAACAGCAGTGAGTCTGCAGTTCTGTTTTGTTTCCAGTTCTTTTGCTGGTTGTCAAGAGTGACTCTAGCTCTCCAGTCATGCATCTTCTCTTCTGGTGCCCTGTAGACTGTTCCAGCCAGGAGCTGGAGTCCTGGTGTCACCGCCTGCTCCTCAGAGGCCAGGGGGATCCTGGCTCAGTCTACGTTCATAGATTTGCACTTCTTTGCCATTTCTGTCCATGAGATGTTTCTCTGCTCTGTGTCTCTCTGGTTTTCATTGATTTGCTATTGTTTTGTTTTGGAGCACAGAAGGCATCAAAGCCAGAATTTACTGATCTGACTTAACTATATTTTAGAAACAAACAAAAATATTAATCTAACACTATAATATAAATAATCAATTTTAGCACTTGGATTGTTAAGTTACTCTCTCTCAAAGTTGACATGGAGACAAGTTTTCTAACCTTCCTTTCCCAATATTATTGGGAAAGTATACTTCAGAATTTTTATTTTTTTTCCTTCAAGAATAATCTGTTAGAGAAAAATGTCCCCCACCTTAATTGAGCCCATAGTCCAGTGCCACAGTCTTAGCCTTGGAATTCATGATTCAAATGAATGATTCGATGTCTAGGGCTCCATGAGGGGCAGGATGCATGTAGCAGATGAAAAGTCATTCCACGTGTATAATGGGTTCTGATATTCAAAGCTGATATTAACGGCCTTTGATACTGCAAATGTGCAAACATTACTTCTGATGAAGATTAAATTGATTGACATTTGTAGCAATGTTCTTTATGCATATTTGTAAGTCAGAGTGAAACCATGACTGATATGCTATCTTGAAAAGCATTGCTTGAATGGAGTTTACTTGTAGACAAAGAATAGCACATCGGGTATAATAAGTTACTCCACAAAGCGTTTCACTTCTTGAAGTGTCATTCTTTCATGCTTGAGAGCCATTTTAGGCTAGAAGTAGCTAACCATATGCATTTAATATAATAATTACATCTTAGAATGCTTAGAATGGATTCAGATGAGTGTACCAAAGGATGTATCTGTTTCTCTTAGTGATTTGGTGCTCTCAGGGAAAGATGGCCTCATGAAATTCCTCTTGCAGAGCCCAAACTGTGCTCCCCTAGAGCTGCTCTGTATGTCTTACAGCCACAAAGAAAACAGTTTAATTTCTTTCTGCCCAACCCCATGAGAGAAGTGTCCATTTAACGGAGGCAAGACAAAACAAACTTTAAAAAACACATTTTATTTGGTAAATGAGTCCCTAAATTCATGTTCAGTTTCAAGGAAGGGGTTGTTTCTAATCAGCACAACATGAAAACAAAGCAAAAAAAAAAAAAGCTTAAATAGTTTTAGAATGTTGGCTAAGTGAAACTTAAATAAATTTGATTATTATAACTAATTCATGAAAAAGTATTCAGAGCAATCTTCAGTGCGAGTGTGTATGGACAGCACGGTGTGATGGGATTAACTCAAATTATACAGGTAGTAGGGAGTGGGGCCAGCCCATCCACCAGTGAGAACTCTCCAGGGGGCGATGGTACGGCTGTGCTTAGGGGCTGGTATTGAGCGGTGGCAGGCCTGCCAAATCTACCTGCCTTTCTTGCTTGACAGAGGCATCAAATCATGGCTTTCTCCCCAGAAATGGCAAGCAGTGCATATATAGAGCCAATCGCAAGGCACACTCTGAGAGCCTGGCGCAGCCCTGGGGTCAGAGCATCCTGCACCAGGATAGGTTTGAGAGTCGCTTCTCTAAGGGTTCTGTTTGTACAAGTTATTTCTCATGAAAATCCTGTACTTGTGTACTCAAATTAAACAAATAGAAAAATAGCAGATAGTAGGAGGCAGGTTTCTCAGTGTTGAATGGGAGGTTACAGAAAAAGATAGATATGGATAGATAGGTAGATAGATAAATAGATAGACAGATAGATAGATAGATAGATAGATAGATAGATAGATAGATGAATGACAGATGATAGAAAGACACATACATAGACAGATAGGTGAGTGAGTGCGTGGATGCCCAGAGAGGTGTGTATACATGGATTAGTTTACGTACATCTATTCCTTTGCTCTGTCTGCTGAGAGGGTCTAGAAGCAATGCCACCCCACCAGCAACAAGCACATCCAGCACCTAGGTCCAGGCTACAAGATAAGCCTGTGGTATCTTGTAGTGACAGAGAGTATGAAAGTGTTAAATAAAAAAGAAAAGAAAAGAAAAGTTCCCACAATGATGAGAATATATCAAAGTGATACAGGAGTCAACTGAAAGAGCTCCCGATGGCCATAGGGGGAACAATTTGAGCAAAAAATAACTACCATATTATTGTACTATAACCCAAAGTATAGAAAATAATCTATGAGTCCATATTGACATGAAAACATAATTGAATTAATAAATAGGGAGAAAAGACAAATTTCCAGAACAGAATTCCAAGTCACTTAGATAGCTACTCCCCCTCAAGCAAAACTCCCACCCCTTAAAAGTGATCTATTCTTAGTAAGTTGCTCCCAAAAAGTGCAGAATGAAAAGGAGGAGGGGAGTAACTGGCAGACACCACCTCAGCCAGATGCTCAAGGTCAACATCAGAGGTGAGCCGTGTTGATAGAATGTTCTTTGATATGACGTGATGACAATGGCTCTCTACTGCTATGGTCCTCCTCCCCAAAACCCATAAATCCTAATCATGAGAGAAACGTCAGACGGAATCCAATTGGGGGGCATCCTACACTATACCTGCCCAGGCCTCCTCAAACTCTTAAGGTCATCAAAACCAAGGACAGTCTGAGAACTATTCACAGTGCCGAGGAGCCCAAGGAGACATGATGACTGAATGGAGTATGGTGTCTTGGATAGGATCCTGGGACAGAAGGACTGACATTAGGGAAAGGCTAGTGAGGTTCAAACAAGGATGGAGTGTAGTTAAAAATGGTGGACCAAGGTTGGTTCCTCAGTTGTGACAAATACACCCTAGTAATGTTAAGTGTTCACACTAGGGGAAACTGAGGAAGGGTATGCAAGAACAATTTGCAGTATCTTTGTAATATTTTGGTAAGTCTAAAGTCATTCTAAAATTTAGAACTTTATTTAAATATAAGAAAGTACAGCCAAAAATGTGCTGCCGGTTCTCAAAGATCCATATTTCCCTATTTTGCTGTGTTGTTCTCTACCCCTGGTTCTATCAACAGCTTTTATTTTTCTGTTTGGCGGGTGTCTGGAATCTTCTGGTAATAACTGGGGTGCCTTTGTGATGTGAGGTTGCTTCCTCCACGTGGTCCCTGTGCCATGCTAAGGACAGGTGACAGAGAGTCCGTGCCCTTCACGATTTCTGTTTCTCCAGCTAAAGGGACAGCGTCCACGAACACCCACCCGGGTGGTGAGACCAGTGGCCAAGAGTGAGAAGACTTTTGGACATAACCAAGGCTCTTCTGCTGAACCACAGCAAACCTTTACAGGCAGTTCACACAGAAACAGTGGTCATTTCCTGTTTTAACAAGACCTGGACATTTTATTTCTGCCTCAAAAATCCCTGACTTGTAATTTTTAGAATAGCGTTTGAATTTCATTTCACGTTGGCATCAAACTAGTGCTTCCTTTCTCTGTAACTTTCGGAAAGGTTTAGGATACCGCAGGCATATGCTGAAAAGTGAGGGATGTGAAACATTCATACTTGGCACAGGAGGGAAAATGGTTAATTTCAATCCTGATGACAGTTTTTCAGTGAACAATGGTCTCCAAGAGTTGACATGGGGCAGTAATGAGTGAGTGAAGGAGAACTGAGTCACAGCTGCACAGTGCAATCACCGAGAACATCGACTCTCCTCCAGCCCAAATTCTATTAATACGAGTGTCAGCCCAGAGAGTGAATCTCAGCGTGTGCGTGTTGGAATAGCGCAGGAGAGAAAATGAAGGCTATCCTCAGGGACAGACTTCTTTTTCTCTGAGAGAGTCTGCATTATTCAGGCATTGTGATACTTCTGCTTTATTTGTGTAAAGATTAAATTGCACATGATTTCTAATGTTTCTGCTACTCCAACTGTCATAGGTCGGTGACCTTCATGCAAGCGAGATAATAGATACATCGTCTGCGGCCCGGACTTCTGCGGTTCTTGCACAGCTCAGTACTTCCCTATTGTTATAAGTCGAAAGCAATTAAATAAAAATACAAGATAAGGCATCTCGAGCACCCTGAGAATTTCATATGTGTCCTTACTTGGCCGTATTTTAACACTAACTTGCGTTGTTATTACCTAGTGGAATGTTGAGAACCAGAAACGCGTGTGAGGAATTGAATTGTGGGAGAAATGCAACATTGAGGAAGATTCAGGTGGAAGAATTTCATAATGTGGCCTCGAGAAACAAGCTCTCCACACATTTGAAACTTCTCATCAAGACTCTTCATCAACCCCATGCATTGGCACCATGTCTAATTTGATCAATTTCCTACTCTCCTTGTCAATACTAAATTTAATTAATATTTGGTAAGCCCATCCTAGAAGAAAACAGTAAAAAACATACTGTATTGTTCCATCTTGTTAATGATTGCTCCAATGGTAAGTATCTCACTAATAACTGATATTTAGGAATATTTACCTAGGGATTGTACTTTAAAATTTACATTTAGACGAGTATCTGACTTGGACAAAATGGCCGTGTCACCACTGATGTTACTCGATTTCTGTTAAGTCAAGAAATTCTTCAATTTCCGTATCTTTCCCTGGAATTGTCCCCTTCATACTTCAGGCTAAATAAAGAGAATCCCCCTTAACTGACCCCGATCATCCCTTGGCTGACCTAGAACCCAACTTTCCTCAAATCTCTCCCAGAGAATTCCATGTTTCCCCTTCCAAGGAGGCCCACTCCCCAGAATAGATTCCAGAAATGTTCAGGTATGCACTCCTGCTCCTTCAGGAACCCTGCTCTATTATGTTGCTTTGTGACCACCTGAGCTGCGGCCTTGGGATAAGAAGCCCCAGCTCCTACAACTGGCCTCTGTGTCCCCAGCTGCCTGGAGAGAGAAGGTGGCGTGCAGAGCTCTGCAGGGTTCTGGTAAGTGTGGCTCCCCTCCAGCCCCAGACAACGTCATGGGCCACAGAGAAGAGGGCCAAGAGCTCCACTTCCTCTTGTAAGATCTTGTGCATCTGTTTCAACACCCCTCTCCAGTCCCTGATGGGATTCACTGCCAACAATAGAGGACTGGGGTGGCCCATAGTGCCTAGTGATTCAGTCATGCTCTCCTTCTCCCCAGGGCACGTGTCCAGGGCAGGAACTCTGAATAACCTGGTCAATGTACATCCACACACATGCCAGCCCTCCAAGAGTAATAGATTCAATCCCCAAATCCACCTTACAGACTGTGGTCACCAGCCTCTAAGAGTGCTCTCAATGATGATCCCCACCCCACAGTGTCCATGCCTGTGTGTAATCACTCCCACAGGAAGTAGCATTGACTGTGTAACCAACAAATTGTTGTGGAAATGAGGGAGTGTAACTTCTGAGACGAGGTTGTACAGTCATTCCAGCTCCTGCCTTGCCCTCTCGTGGATAGCTCACTCTAGGGGGTGCTGCCTGGCTGTGAGGACCGTCAGTCAGTCCTGGGGAGAAGGAGGATGAGGCCCGCAGACAATGGCCACTTGAGAACAGACTCTTCAGTCCTAGTTAAGCCTACAGAGGACTGCAGCCCAGCCAACATGCTGACCACAACCTCAAGAGACGCCTTGCTCCAGAATCACATGCCAAGTTGCCCTAGAATCCATGACCCACAGAAACTTACATGAGTAATAAATATTCATAGTAGCTTTGGGGCTGGCCTGGTGGTGTAGTGGTTGAGTTTATGTGCTCCACATTGGCAGCCTGGGGTTTGTGGGTTCAGATCCCAGGCACAGAACTACACACCACTCATCAAGCCATGCTGTGGCAGCATCCCACATACAAAACAGAGGAAGATTGGCACAGATGTTAGGTCAGGGCTAATCTTCCACACAATAAATAAATAAATACATACATAAGTATTCATTATGGTTTCAAGATGCTCTGTTGGGGGAAATTTGTTACACAGCAGCAGATAACTGGAACACAGACATCAGGACTCTTCTTATGCTCCTCTAACTCCACAAGAAGCCCACCTTCTTGTGGAATCCTCATTCCCAGGGCATCCTGTCTCCCAGGTTGTCCATCCCCAGGGCTCTGGGCCACCTCACTGAACTCCCCAGCACCCAGCTTCTCCTGTACTTGGGAGTTCACAGTCTCTTGTGAGCTAAGTGCCCTCCTCTAAATTCTCTCCAGCTTCTGGCTTTAGTTAGAAACTGGTTCTCAACAAATGCCGCTGCTTTTCCTGTGAGCTTCTCAAGGAGTAGCTGTTTCTCCCTCATGTAACTCATATCTCCTTGATCCTTAATCATTTCTAAAGCACTGCCCTTTCTTTTCTGTAAAACCTCCAGCTTTGGAAACCATGCCATTAAACTATACCACCTACTAAATCACATGTCTTCTTTAGGATTTGACCTTTTCTTTCTTTTTTTTTTTTTTTTTGGAGGAAAATTAGCCCTGAGCTAACTGCTGCCAATCCTCCTATTTTTACTGAGGAAGACTGGACCTGAGCTAACATCCATGCCCATCTTCCTCAACTTTATATATGGGACACCTACCACAGCATGGCATGCCAAGTGGTGCCACGTCCGCACCCGGGATCCGAACCGGTGTATCCAAGGCCGCCAAAGCGGAACATGGGAACTTAACTGCTGCGCCACCAGGCCAGCCCTGTGACCTTTTGTTTCAATGAACTTGACCCCCTCCCATGTCACTATTGTGGTAACACATGGTGGTTGCCACATTCACACAGATGAGACTTCCTCACCTAGATCTCTCAGTTTACAACAACTCATAATTCTACAACTCAAATTGTTGTTGAAGAGGACTATTTTGGATATTAATTTTGAGATAATATGATATACATGGGGTTACTTCTAGGGTTTGATCTATAAAGCAGAATTTGAAATATGAGAAAGAATTTAGAGGATTTCAAGTATAATTGTCTGTATTTGGATGCTGTTAAGGAATTCATTCAACCGTACACACACACAGATGCTACACGGAGGTAGAACACACTTTAGTGGACTTGTCTTTTAGCAGGGCAGAGTATTGGGAGGGCAGCACATAATCTGACGCCAGGGTGGTACTACACGCAAGAATGAGGTCCTGATGCTGCCTCACTGAGCTCGGAGCAAGCGCTTTATAATTCTCTTCCCAAATCTTGACCTGACCTCTTCAGTCAGTAGGTTTCAGCTTTTGACTTGAACTTCTCAAAGAAACATTGTTGGCACCAGCTTTTAGTATCGTTTCCACTCGTGTTCCTTCTGAGTTGTGTGGTGCTCAAGAGATCAGGAATAAATGGAAGAACAAAATATTGAGTGAGCAAATTGATGACAGAGCTCACTGTTAAGCAATGAATGCATGAGCGGTTAAGCAAACTGCACATTCAAAGAACTGGAAGAGACTGTTGTGCATTTTAGATCAAAGAAGAAGATCTCGATACCAGTAGGGCCTGCTGGTTATGAAAAATGGGAGGAGACCACCAGATTTTAAGAGGAGAACAATAATAGCAGTGGTTCTCAAATGCCTGCTGTGACATTAGGCAATATCTGGGGACATGGAGAGACTCCTGGTTGTCACACTGGGGGAAAATGGGGCTGGTATCTAGTGGGCGGAAGTAAGAGATGCTGCTAAAAGTCCTACAATGCACAGGACAGCTCCCACCACAAAGAACTGTTTGGCCCAAAACATCACTGGAGCTGAGACTGGGAAACCCTGACCTAGCCAAAAAATACAAGAGAATACAAGGAGATGTCACTCACAAAAGGCCTGGAAGGGCTCTGAGTGAGAGGAAGCACCTGAGCTCTTACATGAAACAGGAACAGTGTCTGCAAATACGTATTGGGGGTGGAAGGGCCTGATCCAGGGAATAGATCATCAGCAGAGGCAGGTGAGCAGGAAGTCTGGGGGATATGTCAGAAGAGAAAGGAGGAGGCATTTTGTGGAAAAACAGGAAACTTGAAGTACTAGAATGGTGGCTTGTTTGTAAGACCCTGATTACAGCTGGAAGAAGGAAAGACCAATGAAGGTGTTAAAGCTTTACAGGCGTCATGTTGTTTAAAGACTCGTCTCACTGAACTCACTCTAATTCGAAAAGTTCTAAAGGATTTTCAACATCATGGATCATCAGAGAAATGCAAATCAAAACTACAATGAGATAGCGCCTCACACCCATTAGGATGGCTACTATCAAGAAAAAATAAAACAGAAAATAGTAAGTGCTGGTGAGGATGTAAAGAAATGGGAGCCCTTGTACATTTCTGGTGGAATGCAAAATGGTGCAGCCACTATGGAAAGCAGTGTTGTGGCCTCAAAAAGTTAAAAATAAAATTACCTTGTAATCCAGAAATTTTTCTTATGGATATACACCCAAAACAATTGAAGGCAGCCTTGGGAAGAGACATGTGCACACCCATGCCCGTGGCAGCACTATTCACAAATACCAAACTGTGGAGGCAACACAAGTGTCCATTGACAAATGGATGGATAGACAAAAGTGGTATATCCATACAATGGAATATTATTCAGCCCTAAACAGGAAAAAAAACCCTGCCCATGCTACAACATGGATGAACCTTGAGGACATCACTCTGAGTGGCATAAGTCAACCATGAAAAGACAAATACCGTATGATCTTTACCCATATGAGGGCTCTAGAGTAGTCACATTCACAGAGGTGGAAAGGAGAATGATGGTTGCCAGGGGTTAGGGGGAGGGGAAGATGAATTATTGTTTAATGGGTATACAGTTTTCGATTTGCAAGATGAAAATATTATGGAGATCTATTTCACAACAATGTGAATATGCTTAACACTGATCTGTAAGCTTAAAAGTGATTAAGATGGTAAGTCTTATGTTATCTGTTTTTCACCACGATAAAAACAGTTATTCATTTGATATTGATGACCAAGCGTGTTGAGGAACCATGGCACTTTAGGTATAAGCATAATCCTGTGATCCAAATGACCTGGAGCTGTTCATTCACATTCAGAAGTATTTGTAGGGTAACAGCAGGTTTAGATCACCCTGTCCTGCTCTGAGGATATCATTATCAACTAAGGGGGGCTGGCTTCCATCTTTAGGAGCTTACAGCCCAGGAAGAAGGTAGGAGTTGATCTAATCATCACCCAAGCATTTGATTTAAACTTTGATAAGTGCTGCTGAGATTGAGGACCTGAGTCTGTGAGGCCTTGTAGTGGGGAGAGAGGGAGTCAAGGCAGGCCAGCCTTCGGACAGACCTGCACGCTGAGATTTGGAGTTACTAGGAGGAAATGAATGGAGGGAGCAGAGGTAGAGGGTGAGAGCCTTCCAGACAGAGGATCTGAATGTGCAAAGCTGTAGAGCAGGCAGGGACGTGGTGCTCTCAGTGTGGGAATAAGGCTGGAGCATCCTGCCGAAGGAGGAGAGTGGAGTGAGATGAAGCTGCTGAGCTGTGAAGGGCTGCTCACGTAAGGTCTTCATGTTTGTCAAGAAGTTTGGTCTGTATCCTAGGAAACTGAGAAAGCATTGAAGGTTCTTGCAGTGGAACATTTGTGTCACCACCACCCCCCCGCCAGATTAATATGTTGAAATCCTAACCCCCAATGTGAAGGTATTGGGAAGTCGGGACTCTGGGAGGTCATGAGTCATGAGGCAGAGCCCTCAGGAATGAGATTTGTGCCCTTATAGGAAGAGACACAGGAGAGCTCTCTTGCCCTCCCTCTGCCATTTGTGGATACGAGGAGAAGTCTGCCTTCTGCAACCCGGAGGAGGGCGCTCACCAAAACATGACTGTGCTGTCACCTTGATCCCAGACTTCCAGCCTCCAGAATGGTGAGAAATAAATTTTTGTTGTTTATAAGCCACCCAGCCTGTGGTGCTTTGTTAGGGCAGTCTGCATGGAATAAGACCAGATAATGGTGTTGATGACAAATGGGGGTGCAGTGGGAGAACCTGGATAGTGGGAGATTGCAAGGAGGCGGTAACGTACCCGCAGAGTGCCGTGGTACATCCCAATGACCAACTTGGGGTTTTGTGCTCAGAGAAGCTTGGAAGCTTCTTCCAGAAGGGCGGACAACTCTGGGGTAGGGAAATGCCTCATAAAAAAAATATCCATCTCAAGGTAGCACATTCGCTTCCAAACAGAGTTTTGTAAGAGAGAATTTTAAAAATGGATCTATGCCTTCATTATAGATGGATCTAATCCTCAATCCTCAATTCAATTACATAATTTCCTTCTGTATAACACATTTCTATATAATACATTTCTATGTGTTTCTATATAACTTCTCTGTACTGCTCTATAACACACTTTTACTATTATATATTTTCCTTTAAAGAGTTTTAAGCGTGTTTTCATCATCTGTTGGTGCTCGTAAGGAATAATGGAATAGAGATGCACTTCTTTATTTTAGTGAAGGATCCTGACTCAGGAGCCTTTGTTGTCTGTGCCTCTTCTCTGATGACTTTCCTGAGGGTTTTGCCTGGTGCATCTACCCCGAAGGAACGTCCATTCTCAGGCAACCACGTCCGAGATGGAGCACGTTGACGGTGTGCAGCCCAAAGCTCCCACTGCAATGGCAAGAAGGGGTGTGAGGCATGCAGGCCAGAGTCAGCAATGTCCATGGGCTGCCTTGGACAACTGCAGACAACGTCAGTGGTGCATTGAGGAGTTTGTGGGCGCCATCACTGAGACGCTTTCTTTGGTTTGAAGTGGGAAGGTGGTCGTCCCTTCCCAGGGAACATCTGTTTGGATGTGGAAGCTTCCATTCTGACTCCCTCTCTGTGTTTTTGCATAATTTTCTTTCCTCCAGTTGCTCAGGGATGTCTTCCACCAGAGTAAGTACATAATCCAGGAGAAGATGACGGTGGATGGCAACCTTTAAGGTTTCTGCATCTCTGGATGCTGGGTTGCTGGACAGCTCTGGATGAGGGACAGCTGCTCCCTTCACTGCTTCTCCCAGAGGGCTCCGCTATGTGCCCTTCCTCTAGAAGTGTAGTTGAAAGCTGGGCTCCCACTCTGCTGATTTTTCTATCTCCACTGCCTGCTCTTAACGGACATGCAATGCACCTTTTTAAAAAACAAATAAAAATTAATGGATCAGAAGATGTCAAAACCTAGTACAAATTTTGCTAAGTCCCCAATCCTGATGCTTATTTTTAAAAATTCTTCACACTCATCACGCTCCTTTGACGTTGATGGATTTGGCATCCCTTCCACCACGTGCAGTCCTACAGTTTGCTTGTCCTGGACCCAATAGATGACTCAGGCTGCTGGTTTCCTCAGCTCATCTCAGCTAAAAATCCATTCAACCACTCAGAAAACATAAACGCTTACTCCAATCCAATGACAACACAAACTCGCTGAAAATAGACCGACTCCATGCCAGGTGACTGATTCTCCTGAGTATTTCAAGGTTGACAATTTTAAGTAATAAACAAATTTTCCCAAAATTCTTCAAAAAGCCTGTAATTTGTCATTTTTTGTAATGCTGAGACCTACACCCATTCAGAAAAGATTGACCAAATCATTTGGGGGAGGAAGAATTAGATGGAAGAACTGAAGACTAGGCTTTGGACTAAGGTGAAGTTAAAGCCACTGAGACCCAGCCCACGTTGCAATCCGAGCTGTCTTCTTCCAGCCCCTGTGCATCCCAAATGCATGCATGCTCCAGGAACCCATGCTGTCCCAGTGGGGCCCTCTGCTTGTCCTTCACTCGCAAGAGCACTTACAACGCTTCCCCCATCTGCTCAGTGGCAAGAGGGAGCCCACTCTCCCCAGCTCTGCACTCTCACAGAATCCACTGCTCCCCAGCCACCCCACCCCGATCCTCTGGCAACACCAGTGCACTTTTCAAATCATGATTGAAAACAGTTAAAAATTAATGGGAAATCTAAGGTATATTCAATTAACTTTTTTTCAGTCAGTTTCCCTAAGCAAGGTTAAATTTAATGGCACATTAGATAAATTCAGTAAATGACTTTGTTACATATTAATGGCAATGTAGACACACATCTGGAAAAGTTTCAGGATATAATAAAAATTTACCAGATCCATTCAAACTTGACTGGGAAGTTTTTTACTATAATTCTGTGTGTGTGTGTGTTTACATGTGTCTGTGTGTGTTTCTGTTCCTGTGTCTGTCTCTGATTGTGTTTCTATGTGTGTGCCCTTGTGTGTGTCTGTGTGTGTGTATCTCTGTGTGTCGGTGTGTGTCTGTGTGTATCTCTGTCTCTGTGTGTGTGTGTGAGCTCTGAGACCATGTACCTCATGCATTGATCTGTCTCCCCTGCTGTCGTCTCGCATCCTTCCTTGTTCTTTCCTAAGGTAGCAGTCTCTGCATGATTTCTATGGGCTTACTTCATTACTGCATATGATCCAGTGCAAAGTCAAACCTGACAAATTAAAGGCCCAAAAGTAAAAGCAGAGAAATGGCTACTGTGTTCTTTCTTGGTGAATTGCAATTAGCAAATAGATGAATAGATGACCCTTCATTGTTCCTATCATAAAAAAAGGACGCAGGCTACTCCGAGGATTTTTCCTTAATCAGTAATATCCATCTACAGCCTTTGTTCAGCCAGTCCGAGGGCTGTCCTCTCCTCCATGAGCGTGTTAATCGTGGTCTCCTGAAAGCCCAGAAGCCCACAGGTCAGAGAACAGGGTTTTGATGGATTATGGGATTGTAACTGTCCCTGCCAGTTGACAGCTTTTATTGGCTGGGAGGATGAGCCTGTAAACCTTTATATAATTATTGTATTAGAGGCAGGGTGCCTCTGTGTTGCTGGCGCTTGTTCAGGGATCAATGTGAAGATAATTTCAAAAATGAATAGTAAGTATTGATCGTCCCATGGTGGAGCCTTATCAGTGGCGGAGGCCGGCGACTGCAGATTATAACTTCAATGTCATTTATGACGATATCATACGTACTGCCGAGGAGCAATTTAAACAAAGGGCTGATTTAATTCACAGTGGATTTTTGTAGTGTGATGGGTAATAAATCACAATCTATGTAATTTTTAGAAATGAACACATGTTGGCAGTAGTTCAGGGCAGTTCCTAAGAGATCTGGAAATGACCAGGGAGGGGAGTATCAGCCGACAGCCCCTTCTGAATGATTGGGCTTTGCTTGATTCTGGCATTCACATGACCTTGGGGTCCCTGCTGGCAGCTGCTGGTTAATTTTCTTCACTGAGGACACAGTTTAACTTTCTATCTGTCTGCCAATTACCTGACATTTTCAACTTATCACCTTCTATTTTTTAAATGATTGGAGGCACATCCACATTTTGACATTTTTTTTAAAGCAAGTATTCATTTTGTTGGCTGCTGAGGCATCTCTCTGTCACCTGCTGTCGTGTCCCTTTTTTCTAAAAAATTAGCACCAGTTTACATAACAACATAAAGAAAACATCCAGCCATTTTTAATTGCTATTTCCAACACATCCTTGGTTAGATGTTGTCAACATCCAAATTCCAACCTTCAGTGGCAGACTCATGCGTGGGGACTCACAAGTGGCCTCTGAGGGAAAGCATCTGATGGGGCCTGTTTGGAGAGGGTTTTACTCTTTAGAAACAAATCATTGGGAAGTAAGTCTTTAAGGAATATCATTGGAATGACAGGAGCACATTGATGAGTGGAAAAATGGGGTGATACCCCTGAATTCTGACTTGTTGGTTTCAGTTATTGCAGCACTAACAACATATTTTACATCCACTTATTTCAGAGGGAGGGAGTTTAGGTATTTCAAGGCTATTGGATGCAGATCCCTAGGAAAGAGTATTAAAGGATTAGAAACTAAAATTATAAGCCAGACTGGGTTTGTGAGAGGCAAGAGTTCTCCTAGGTACACATGATGCTCCACCTGGAAAAGTGCAGGCTGGAGGCAGCACCAAGCCCAGCCAGCACCCGGCCTGTGCCCCACGGGCCCATCTGAGCAGCATGGCAGGGGAGGACCACAGGCAGATTCAGTATCTCCTGTCCAAGGTCATCTTTTATCATAAATGATTCAGACTCAGTGAACAGGACGTGCTATTGGAGAGCGGTTTGCTCAGTTTATAGATTAATAACCGCGGCCCTCGTGCCCCTGTTACATGGCCCTATTCGGCAGTTCCCACTCAGAGCTCACAGGCCTTTGCCCCAGAGGGCTAACATTAGAAGCACTCTCGTGTGATGCTAGCTCTTGGTTTCTTACCTTATTTTTTTCATGTTTTTAATCTGCTTCTATTTTCTAGAAGTAGTCATGAAGTCGTAGATGTTCGCTTTTCACACGAACTCATGGTGAAAACCTTCTGCTTCGTTTTGTATAATTTACCTACATCATTTTTTTAAAGATTTATTCATCTCATAGTGTGAATGAGTAAGTGCATTCTACTCATCCGCCCAACGTTTAGTCCATTTACAAAATACGCTTCTTGATAGTAATTATCTTATAGAGCCCCCACCCCACACACACAGAGTTTCTCCATCTCTGAGTCTTTCAAGGCTGTCTTCCTCCCTTTTCCCAATCAGATTTGTCTCTTAGCTCATGAAAGACGCTTCTGCTGTCTCCCGTCTTTCCTCTTCAGTGTCTCCCTCACTCCATCATCAAGAGCATCACCCCACTCCCCTCAGGAGGGGATCCCTGAGGTCTTTGGGTGTACATACACAGCCCAATTATGAAGAGTAATTTCCATCCCCTGTGCTAATCTCTGCTACCTCTGGCTCCTAGCTACCGAAACTCCACTCCCCAGAACTCTACTCCATCCAGTACTGTATGGCGGCGGGGAGTGGTCCCTCCTTGCCTACAAACATTTCCTCTGAAGACACTTCTAGGAGAATCTGCTCTTCCTTCACATAAAGCTATTGTGCCCTTCACCTTTGATTTTTGACTTACACTCTAGAGTTTGACTTTTTATCATAAAGACATTGAAGTAAATTTACTACAATAGACATTTATTGAGTCTCTGCTACATGCTGGGCATGATGCTAAATCTTACAGCTACAGAGACAAGATTAAGGCCCTATCTTTAAGAAGCCCCTGGCACAAAGTAAGAGACACCTGCTAGTGGTAAGTTCCCCAGTAGTGTGACAAAAGCAGAGAAGTGCTGTGTATGCAAGACACAGTGCCCCCTGTTGGCAGCATTTAAATCCAGCTGCGAAGGTCAGGCTGAGAGAAGAGGGCAGAGAACCACTACGGGTGCCCAGGTAGACAAGGAGAAAAGCAGTCAGTCAGGAGACGTCTGCATGTAAAAGAACGTGAAGTCACGAAAGAGGACACAGATTGGGGAAGGGAGAGAGAAAGTCTCGGGCCTGAGAGACAGGAGAGCTGGGGAATATGAAACAACACCAGCAAGGATGAAAATGGTGGAAATAGTTTTTAGGGACAAGGGTTATTTTCAATCCCACTGTTTCCATATTCTGTTGTTCAGATGAATTATCCATTTAATAGCTTCCTAAGCAATCATTTTGGAAAGTTATACCAGTAAAATACTATAGTCTTTAAATTTTCCCCAATTTAAGGCCTCATTACCTCCTGTAATAAGGATACAGTCGCTTTCCTAGCTCTGTACTGTACTTAAGAGCCAGTGCACGTTTAATGAGGAAAACGCCTTTTGAATCATGAGTTTTCTAATCTTTCCAATGTTTCATTTCTAATGGTAATAGGAGTAGAAGGATAACTAACTGACTTTCCAACCTGAATGCAGTGTTTGTCTAAAATTAGAAATGTGAACTACATGAAAAAACCTTACATTGTACTATTTTTTATGTGTGGTTCATTTTGGTTTGCTTTAATTTCAATATAGTCTTGAAAATATTGTCCTGGGAGAACATGTGACAGGAAGGTATATGACCAGAAGAATTTATGTAATTTTAACAGTTATAATAATTAAATCTCAAAGCATGACCATAAGAAATAGAAGGTCTAAATCTTTCAAATAGATTAGGCTCTATTAATAATAATAATATTTTATGATTTAAATGTTATGCTTTCTCTTATCTTTGCAACGAGAGTGTGAAAAGAATCTTGCTGTTTTATAATTGTCGATGTTGCTAACAATGGGAATATTTCCCATTTATTGAACACTAAATACAAATCAGACACCGTGACAACACTTTTCATAAACCATCTCATTTGATCTTCCATTGATTCTCTGAGATGGTGGTAGAGTTATTCCCATTTTACAGATGAGAAAATAGAACACTTGAAGGATAGTAAGCTGTCTGCACTCATTGGTTTGGGCAAGATCCCAACTCAGACCTGCCTGACTCCAGAGCTAATGTCTCCAGAATAGTTAGACACCCCAAAAGGCATTATTTTTCCTCTAAATGATTATAATCTAACCAATTTTAGGGAAATAAGAATTGATCTGATCTTTCGAGAGCTTGAGCCAAGGACCTTTTGTTATATTTCTCCATTATCCACTCTGACAATATCAATCGTCCTAGTTGGGAAAAAGAACGATGAAGGTTTACCTTGTTTTAGAGAGGAGATTGGAGACCCTCGAAGCCCCATTCTCTGAATCATCAATGATCTGCTGAACCCCTGGTCCCCGCTGATTTGCCAAACGAATGCTTGATAACCAAACACAGGTGAAGTTTCTCTCCTTCCCCCTGATCCTGGAACCTGGACCCATCCGCAGCCGGAGCCAGCAGACAGTGCCCCCTGAGAACAACTGACCCGACAATAAAATATCCTGGGATCTTCTGCCCCGTACCACTCCATCTCATCTGTTTTCCCCACACCCAGTTCTCTCTGCCTTCTGTGCTCCTCCCTATAAAAGAAAACCCTTGCTTAAGCCTTAAGACACTTGGCGATCTAGCTGTCAGAACAGTTTCCCTGTGGCAGGACCTCCACTGCCATTGTCCCTTCACACCCCTTGCAATAATCCTTCCAAAAATAGTCTCTCCTTGCTAAGTCTGGGTTTGATTTTTTTTGGACACGGATCTTTATCAAATAGAAAGAATGCCCATCAACCAGTTTAACTTTTATTGAGCAAAGTGCTTCCTCTTCGTCAGGTTAAATGATCTCGATCCCACCAGCTTGACGCCCACATAGACAGACGCCCACTGACCTTCTCCCTCTAAGTTTCCACCAAGCATTAATTTAGTAGTTTTGAAAGACTTATGAACAATTATTTTAAATGGCAACAGATTTTATACACGAAATGGTAATAGTGTAAGCAGTTTGATGCCCTTTACTATAAACACTGTACAGTTAAATAAACTGCCATATCTGCTTCTCCCTAAATATTTACCAGAGTGGAGAAGAGTAACAATGAGGAGATCAAATGCTATAACTCACAGAACAGAGGCTGAAAGGAAGAGATCAGACAAATGACACCATTGGGGCACCACCCAAACCCGAAATGAGAGCACCCTGCATGTATGCAAGCATGCACGCCTGTGGTTCCTGCTCATTTGTGTTAGTGGAAGGGGTCAGAGATGCGGATAAATCAATGTATCCGGCTATTCTAAAATAATTACTATTGATCTATGGAAGACTGGAATTCTTGCCTTTATATTTGAATATCGATATATATGACACCCTGGAAATCCAGACTCTTTGAAGTAAAGTGATGATGACACCTACTAAAAATACCCATCTGAAGTGCACTTGCCAATGCCCTGGTTTCTGAATCTTATTTCACTATTTTCGTCTGTCCTCCACCCAGCAGAATGGACCACCTCTTAGAACACACTGGAACTTCATAAGTTATGGTTTCTGCTGGAAACACATGGCTCAGTCAAATAGGACAATTTGAGGCAGTTTTCGTAAGGGAATATTCGCACAGATATGGGAGAGTTAGAGGGAAACAGCCAAGGCTAACTCACAGGCTGGGCTAACAGGAATGGGTGCAGTCACTTCTAGGACTGAAAGTCACGTAAGGGAAGAACTCACTGGCCCTGCACAGAGGGATGGGGTGAAGGTCAGCCTGCAGGGGTGGTGTTTTTTCACCGAGGTGGTTTGGTTCAGCTGCCTTGTTTCCCACAGAAAGGAACTGAGGAACAAGGACCCTATCTTACCCTCCTCACTGCCAGGGTCCCCACCTGCTGAATCCCACTGGAGGACCAGTTATTCCACAGATGAAGCCCATCAGGTCAGCCTCTCTGGGCACAGAGTGGGTGGAGAGGAGGTGAGAGGGAATCTGAATAAGGAAAAGTAAGATGCTCAGTTACTGATAACTCATGGGTCAATTTTAGGGCTTCCATGAAATGAAACATTGACAGGATCCCAAGACATAAGAGCTAACAACAAAATAAAGGAGAATGCCAAGTGTGCACATTACCTAACCGCAATGACCATGTAACAACATGAGAGAAGTACAAAGTGGACTTATCTTCATGGGAGAGACCATGAGAGACATGATGGAGAAAGTGAACTTTTAGATGGGAGAACAGAGTGGGAGTGCTTTTGACAGCTGTAATTAGAGGAAACTCACTCTAGTTGAAGGAGATGAAGAAATGCCTCTTGAATGATTGAAAGAAATAGAAAATGACATGGCCGAAAAGCTCGTGGAAGGTCTGTAAAACCGCATTTTGTGGGCTAGAAAGGAGCCCGAAGGTTTTAGGCAAGAGGATGGCATTCTTCCTTTAGGAAGGATTGGTCAGGAATGGTGTAATAGGGGAGATTTGAGGAGTGAAGCTGGAAACAGGAGTACCAGTTCCAGAGTGACTGAAATTGTACAGAAGAGAGAAATGAGAGTCCAAGTAAAGCTGACGACAGCCAGAGATGTTTCTGACAAAGCTGACAGAGCCTGGTGACCAGTTGGAAGTGGATTTCAATGAGAAGGAAAAGAGACAGAAGAAGTAACTCAATATTTTTATTGATACATCATTAACCAGTAATAAAGAAGGGAGAGAAATACTTATAAGGAAGGTATACATGAGTTTCAAATTTTATTTTTATTGTTTCTGACTATACAATTGACACATGTTTTAAGTGATCCACAATATATAACATAGCAGAAGCGAAAAATTAAAAATGACCATAACCATAGTTTCTAACAGATAACCACTGGTTTTTACCACTTCTAATACCCTCATGCCGTATTGAGTATTATGTATTTGCTTGTTGTAGATATCATTTTCTGTATGTGAACTGCCTGAGAGGATGCCTGATGCCTGGAGGAGACCAAACAAACTTTGATTGTATAGATAAATTTCCTTTGCAGAAATGTGATCTAAATATATATGATTTATATATATATATAAATATGTCAAATTATAACCTAAAAATATAGTAAACTTTTTTATGCCAGTTAACATTCTCCTATGTATTCATTTAACAATCCCATCATATTCCACAATATGTGTTTACCCATAATTTTTGACCATTCTTTACTCTTGGAGATTTTAGTTGTTTCTAATCTCCATCACTATGAATTTGGTAATATTTTATGGAGAAACTTTGGTGCTTCTATGATGCTTGTTTAGTAGAAATTGAAATTTGTGCACATGCTGAGCTTCAGTGTTCAGAGGGCTGTCCACATAGAGTTTTCCAGCAGACAGTAACAAATGTTGAAATACTAAATCTGCATTTCATGTACCTAATCTTCCCATCTTTATTATTATTTTTTTTCTTGGGGAGAGCTCAGGGAAGCCCGGAAAATGGCTAATTGTCTGGACGGAAGTGTGTGGATAAAGGGAGGTATAGTATAGGTCCTTGGAGAAAGCTCTCTGTGGTGTACGAAGGAGGAAGAGGAGCTAAGGCAGAGATGGAGACGGAGGTTTCCATGGATGATGTGGACAGACGCAGAATGAAGTGCCATTGCCTTCTCAATGAAAATACAGAACAATTTTTGTTTCCTTTCTTATCAGGACAAGGTCTGGGCTGGAAATACTGATTTTGGGGTTGTTAAGCTGTCAGGGTTGGTCAGGGCTAGAGCATGAATGACACTGCCCACCCAGAAGGTGCAGGATGGCAAGAGGGTAACTTCAGGGTGAAACCAGAGCAGCAACATGCAAGGACCAGGAGTGGGCAGAGCTGAAGTATAAACGCTACTTCATTAAACGTTTTCAGGCTTAGAATATTTACTTATAAGATATTTTTCCCCAAAGCACTTTTAATACTGTTAGATGCATTGATTTTCAACATGGTGCTTCGGAGTCATACTTGAGTCACCGCTGTCTCCTGTTTATTGATATTCTTTGCTATGCAGCGGCCAGAGTGGTGCACAGAACATGCTGGAAAATCTTCTCTCCTTTGGTCCAGGGGCACACAGGTGAGAGGCAGGGTCTTTAGAAGCAAGGCGAGTGAGACACAAGCTACAGAAGTTCGTAGAAGAGCAAGTTGAAGACAACCCATCCGTGTGCTTGTCAGTTTAAATCTTAAGTGAAGAATGAGTTCATTGCAGCTCTAAAAACAGTATTTCCTACTGCCAAGACATGAATGAGCTAATTGTGTTTTAAATAGTTCACCTTACAAAGAATTTTCTTCCTTTATGTGAAAAGAGCTGTGATTTATTAATTTTCCTTTCTATTATTTGCCATAGACTTTCTCTAGCATCTTCCTCGTAAATCACCTCTCTATTGAAACTAATCCTGAAATCACAATGTAATTAGTGTAGATTGTAGGACACATGTGAAATAAAACAAGCACATTTAAAATATCTCAGCATCTCCCTTTCAGGAGGCAGCGTGAGGGGCCCTTTACCGAGAATTTCTGGGATAGCATCTCTCACCTTGGCAGACAACCCAACATAAAAGGTGACACAACTGGGCAGTAGACACTTAAAAAAGATTGCTAGGAGATGCTTCAAAGAACTGAATTAGTAAAGGAAACTTAATTATCTTGCCTCCAGCCTTCCTCTGGTCAGTATTCCAATTGAACAGAGACAAAACTCAGCATTTTTATAAATGTACTACTCCAGACTTGGAATGATTCTTTTCTTAACCAACTATCCAGAAACGTACTGGCCATGTTTTTTCTTTTCTGTAGATTTAGAAAGAGCGTCTTATCACATTCATTAAAATATAAATATCCATGCTATCCTTTTCTTAAAGCAGCCAATTTTGATTTTTTTAATTTAAAAAATATGAACAAAGAAATTTTTAAAGGAATAAATTGTATAGTATGAGCAACTCAGATACATAGCTATTTATGAATTTCATATGTATGACATATGCAGACAGCTCTGTGATGTTGCCCCATTGTATTCACACACAAACACACACACGTATATGTCACATTATAGATGGGAGAGAACATTCTTCAGGCCAAGGGTGTAAATCTTATCAAGGTATAGAAAATGTAAGTAAAATCATTTCTGGAAAAGATACATTCATGAGAAATGGTGTTTAAAGAGGAGGAAGCCCATTTTCTTTGAGACTGCCAATCCACTGTTTTATGTTATCCTGTAATTGTCTTAAACCTCACTTTCATGGGAGGAGAAGAAGTCTGACAGAATTTAGCTTATATTTCTGTTTGGTCTGTTTTTCCTGACTTTGTTCGACGATTGTAGAATCATAGGTTTTCCACTCTGCTGCTGGTAACCTAAAGCAGAGCTGGGTGAGTTCATTGGGAAATCATCTATAGAAGCCTCTTCTTCCCGCTTTCATTCAACAAAGTATTCACAGTAACAAGTGTATGCGGGCAGATTGAGAGCAGGTTTTAGGGTGGTGGCTAGTCTTGGATGGAGGGTTCGATGTCAAGCAGAGGGGTCGTGGTGAATGATTAAGGAAGACTCAGGGCACTGAGTCCAGTCTAGGAAATTTGAGGGCACCTGGTTTTGCCCATCCTCCTCTGAGTTACAGAGCCAAGGTGGCATGCTTTCCATCTCCTGCCACTCCAGATTTTTTACTAGTAGTTAGTCAAATATTTGATTTTTAATTCTTAATTTATGATCAATGCATGACAAACTATGTGAAAAGACCCAGTGATGGTGGAGGCAAAGCAAAGAAAGCAAGCCAAGTTTGGAGAAGGTGCGACATCTTAATTAGCCAGCTTAATAATGCAAAGACTGCAATGTGGATTGATGCATTGATTCCTTAAGAAAAACGTAGTAATTTTAATTGTTAGCAGAATGTTTATTAAGAAGAATATCACTGGATTCCTTAGTCTTTCCTTTTTAAGCTTTATGTTGCTTCTGAAACCTGGTAACTTACTTTTATATGTCATATAATAGAGACAGTTTGTGGGGGCTGTTACATAAAATAATAACCCTTTAGAGAATATTTCTCTGGTTTTGTTGTATTCTGAAAATCATGATATGCTTTGAGGCAAAAAAAATCATGACTGTAAAAATCAAAACAGAAAAAAAGTACAGCATAGAATACTTTTGGTAACACGTATAATAGTCACTCTTGTATATCTTGGTGCACAGCAGTGATTGAGTTTCAACTAAAAACATGTGTAGATAGATGGATAGACGCCCTGTAATAGGTTTATAGACTCATTGTATACCCAGCTCATTGTCATGTCAGCCTCTGCGTACATGCTTTTGTGTATTTCACACACACATATAAACCACACAAGCGCACACACACATATACACCAATCACCAAATGCGTCTCTCTGTTGATCTTCAAATGCAGTATTTATCTGTCTGCAGACCTACCCATGTGCCTGCCATATCATTACTAGCTCAGGGGGAATCATTCAAACCAATGCAATTTACTCAATATTGGTCAGTTTGACTCCTGACCCTGGTCCCTCAGCAGCGTATCCTTGGCAACCCTCGCCGTGCGTTAAGTCAGGATGTGCTCATTGGTCTCATCTGTGACAGCTTGCTAAAGGCTGCTCAACATAGCCTGGTCTTTTCACAGAAAATTAGAAATCCAATAATATACTATATTCTGATCAGACTGGTATTTAGGCCAGGAAAGCCACAATCGCGGTGGGGAGGGGCTCTCCCGGCTCAGCATAGGAACCACCAGCCCCTTGGTTGTTTTCTTGAATACATCATGACATGGGAGCTATTTTCTTTGTTGTTTTATTTTGGGGGAGGGGAACATCTTATCACCTGTTTGTGAGATCACTTCACCTGAAGTATGCAAGCTGATCCAAAAGTTGGCAAAGTAAACCAGAAAATTTAGTGGAAAACACCTCTCAGAAAATATCACAGAATGTTTTCATTTTTGTATTTTAAATGAGCTTAATTACAGAGAAGGCGCATGAAGTCTACGTGTATAACTGAGAAACTGCAAAAGTGGGCAACCTATAAACATAGGATGTAATTCTGGAATCACCGAGAAAATTCTGAAAATACCATTTATGTAGAGGCTGCTGTTGCCGGATAACAGCTCCAACTCAGTCTGATCCATTTGTGGCTGTAACACATTTCCTAGCAAACTGTGGGGAGATGGGAGATGATGAATTATTATGCAACGAATAGCTAAATCTGCACTTACAGAAAATGGCTCATTGTCTCAGGCATATCCCTCAAACTTCATGTGAAAGAAACCTCACTTAGCTGACATTGAAAAATTATTTCAATGTTATGCTTTATTTCCTTTTTTCAGATTTAGAAATAACAATGTTCATTTTCACATAAGACAAAATAGTCCTGAAGAATATCACTAGAGTCCCGATTAACAAAGTAACGTGCTGTTCCATGCTCAGCTGCAGAACATGGTTACTAAACTCACTCCCAGTGACCTGGCCCTGTGGAAAAGTTCAAAAGTATTGAGGAAAGCCCCACAGGAGACAGAGGAACAGAGAGGAAGGGAGATCAGCTCTTCTCCATGTGCCAAGTGAACATTCAACTGAGGTTTTCTAGAAAAAATAATTGTGAACCCCTTCAAGAAGGGAGGACACACCTGCCCCGTTGTTGAGCATGTTGAATCACCTGAAGCAGCAAGGATGACCACTGGAAGGACACCGTGACCCAAAGATCCTGGTGTCAATGATGGTGATTTGGGAGTATTTCTTTTGGGTTTAGAAAATCTAATTAATTGTTATGAAATCCCATCATTTTGATTCTCTGCTGAGGGGCAGGCAATGCTTGCATGAATTTGATCGGTGCGTGCACTTTTTGCTTATGCCAGATGCATATGAAATTTTGGGATGAAGTCGGGAGACCCTTGCTAGGCCAAGTCATGAATATTTAAGTGCGTCCCCAGAGTCAGCATGCTGAATTTTATATTGGTCATTTTCTCCTCTCACTGTTTCACATTTTTTGTTCTGCTCCCTTCATCTCTCCTCATCTTGACCCACTTATTATTTCCACCAGAAAAAATAAAGAAACACAGCTGGTCCAGTGGCGCAGCGGTTAAGTGCACATGTTCCGGTTTGGTGGCCCAGGGTTCGCTGGTTCAGATCCAGGGTGTGGACGTGGCACCGCTTGGCATGCCATGCTGTGGTAGGTGATCCACATATAAAGTAGAGGAAGATGGGCACAGATGTTAGCTAAGGGCCAGTCTTCCTCAGAGAAAGAAAGAAAGAAAGAAAGAAAGAAAGAAAGAAAGAAAGAAAGGAAGGAAGGAAGGAAGGAAGAAAGAAAGAAAGAAAAAGAAAGAAAGAAGAAATGAAAGAAAGAAAGAAAAAA
This sequence comes from Equus asinus, assembly GCF_041296235.1. Lineage (NCBI taxonomy): Eukaryota > Metazoa > Chordata > Mammalia > Perissodactyla > Equidae > Equus > Equus asinus. The sequence goes on along the minus strand of NC_091796.1, from coordinate 2,191,803 downwards.
TAAAGAAACAGAGCGTGCACACTCAGTACTCAGTGTGCAGCCTGTTTCGTTAGAGCCTCTCCTGTACACCTGTGTATGGGGTACCCTGGAGCCCCACAGTGCAGGAGCTGGTTCTACCTCCTGGGGTCTTTGTCTGCCTTAGGGGTGCACCCATCCAGGCATCTACGGCTTCCCCCTTTCTCTGCTCGTCCTGTCTGGAGGCTCACAGCCTGCCTCGACCTTCCTCCATCTTTCTTCCTGCAGTGGTGTTGCTTCCTCAGCCTGGAGCGCTCATCACCCTGACTTGTCCCTTGTCCCCTGCCTTTTCTCAGCTCTGTGATCAGAAGTCACATCTTTGGGGAAGTCAGCCCTGACTCCTGACTCCCCACCCACACACCATTTCCACTTCTTGCTATGCCGGCATGTACTCTGGTCCTTTTTCCAAGACATAGCATCAAGATCCTGTACATCTGTGTGACAGCCTGAGGGTTGGTTCTTTGCTACTAGACAGGGAGAAATATCCCTGCAAGTGAATAAAGAACTGTGCTCATCATCCTCTTAGATAGACCCAGAAACCCCCACAATATAGCGTGAAATAGGAGCTCAGTTGAAAGTCATTGAATGGATGACATTTTCAACTCTGCTTTCTTCCTTCCCTTTCCCACTGCAATTCCCACTTGCAAGAACCCTACGCTGCCAAAAGCACTCTGGCCAGGATACTGCTGAGGGCAGCTCTCCGGGCCCCTGGGCTGGACTCCATGCTCGGTTGTTAAAGGCATCTTCCTCTGTAGCTCTGAGTTAAAACATGCCACTCATCAAGCCATGCTGTGGTGGTGGCCCACATACAAAATAGTGGAAGATTGGCGTAGATGCTAGCTCAGGGCCAATCTTCCCCTCCTCCCGAAAAAAAAGGAAGCTCCTGTAAGGGAACGAGATGGCAGGGCTGTCTAGGTAGTCTGGTTGGGTCCCCTGGCTGCTGCTCACACAGGGAGACAGAGGAGCAGTGGCTCAGTGTGGCAAGGTCACTAAGAATGGTCCTGGGAGTCACAGCAGTGGACCGGTTTTCTACAAATGCCTATACCTGGACACATGGTGCCCAATCTGTCTAGCAAGTTCTCGACTCATTTTACAACACAGTCATTATTTGTTTTATGATTAAAATATAGCGTCTACATAATTTTTATGATGAATATATAAAATAAAAAATGAAAACTTTTTAAGCAAAAACACTCTGCCATGTGTAAGGAGCACGTTATGCCTCTGTTCCCTCAGGGGCAGTGTTCTTCCAGCGTCTATATTACTGTTATCAGGATTCAGTAACTCACAAAAATCTGGTTTGGAAATTTTGCTATAAATAAGGCCCTGAGAGTCACAGAGAAGAAAAGCAATCTTCACCCTCAGGGAGCTGACATTTTACTATAAATTTCACCCGTCTCATTATCTTATTGTATGCATTACTCCTATACCTAGTGGGAATAAAAAATTCTCTCTAAAAACCTGATGTTGATAAGTTTCTATTGTTGAAACAAATTCCACATTTATAAAATTAAATATACATTTTTGGAAGGATCCAGTTATTTTGAAAGCAGAGCCTTCTAACCAAGGGTACACTAAGTCATAGCTATTCTGTTTTACCTTTCTACAAAGTAGTCACAAAAGGACAACAAAATGACTTAGCATGCGTAAATTTAGAGAAATGATCTGTAAAATCATACTTTTGGAGAAAGCCCCAGGTGAATCATAAAGGTTTTTATATGCATGTGCTCCTGGGCAGCAGGCAATTCGTTTTTGCAAGAGAAAATGGCCCCGGAACTCAGGCCTGCCCTAGACCTGCTGTAACCACTGTGTCACTGGTTAAGGAAACTAACAAGCTCTGTGAAAATTAGTTACTGGAAAGACAAGTGGTAGAATTTGTAGTGTGTTACATCAGGAAAGGACTTTCTAAATCTTCCATAGCTGAGGTAGTCAAAGTGTTATCTAGAAGCAGAACTCCTTCTTTGAACAAGATCTGATATGTAAAATAGCTGAAGGTGGCCTGGGGACAGGGGAGGGGAAGGGGGGAGCAGCCCCCAAGCAGAGCCCACTTGCAGATGCTCCTGGCTGCACCTGAGACCCAGGCCATGAGCCCCGCCCCGGCCCTCAGCACTGCTCATCCAGTCTCTCCATTTCACCACCAAGAAGTCTAGGCTGCGGAGAGGTGAGTCCTGTCTAAACGGAGATCCTGGAGAAGTCGGCTGTCCTGCCCCAGACACAGAGCGTCCTCCTTGGTACTGACCTGAGGATTGCACACATTCTGGGTGAGAAAACATCTTCATTAAGGACCACATAGTGCTCTCAGTCTTGGCCTGAAAACAGAGTTTTTGATTCTAGAGTTTTGTTGTTTTAAATTTAAATCTCAAACTGTCCTAGGCTTTGAAATATTAATTTAATACTTAAAAAATACAACCATTTAGAAAACTGTTTATTTTCTATTTTATTCCGGATTTTGAGCCAATTTTACGACTTTTATCTAACCTAAATTAGATTTTTTCTATTGCGATTTACCCTTTGTTGCAGAAAGTGCTCACGTTTCCCCTAACGGATTATTTGTAATTCCTTTCTCACGATGGAGGTGGGGGTTGTCCTAATTAATAGTGAAGTCCTTTCAGTCCAACAACCGGGTTCGAATCCTTGCTCCGTCTGTCCCTGGAGATGTCGGGCAGTGACCACACGGCCTCTTCTCTCATAGCAACGTGTGGGTGCTCCCCACTTCAGTGACTTGTGAACAGTAAAGGTCACACACTAGACACTTAAAGTCAGCTGTTATGATAGACCTCATGTGTTGTTTTCATGCTAAGTATGTTTTATTTGGTGCTTGTAAGCATTTTATCCAGTGAGATTTTTTCTTTCAAGGTTTTTGTGTTTAAAATCCCCATCAGTACTCAAATTTTGTAAAATCCTTGTTACCTTTTTATTATTAAATGATTATTCAAAAGGTACCTTGGAATTTTATTGTTAACATATCACTTTCTAAATAAAGATGCCAACTTCAATGACACTTTATTAGGAAAATATTAACCGAATACCACATTCATATTTATCAGTCAGTCAAACGCATCCAGTGATTATGGTCAAGAACTGAATTATGTGATTTGAGGGAGGAAATGCTCTTTCACATTATTTGGCAGCAATTTGCTAGATATTATCATCACAAGCTGAGGTGGTTATTTTCTGAATTCATTCCCAGGAAATAAACTAACCCACATCCTAGAAAGATGTAAATTCTGTGATGACACCGTGATTTGGTCATGAAAGTGGGATGGGACGCAATCTGCTTTCCCAGGCACTCACTTAGCCCAGCCTTCCTGAAATTCCCTGTCCAAGAAATGCCAAGGGTCCTCTGTGCCCACGATGCTCAGGGTGGACAGTGAAGGGGCGCTTACAGAACCAAGGGGCACAGCAGCCAGAATGGACAGCGCCCTGCGCTGTGTTCTTTCTGGGATGAAAATACCTGCGGCAAACAGATACATGTAGTGCTCCTTTGATGTCACGTGATCAAAGGAAAGCTTCTTGACCCTTTAAGATTAAAATTGTCTTTCTAAACTAGCAATGACTTTAGTGTACTCTAGTCACACTGTGTTTTGAAATATAATTGCATTTTTATATATTGCTTGTCTTTACATAGCTGAGACCGTGCCCAGGAGCTCTGATGTTCCCATGAGTATCATAGGCCAGCCAGCTCCACAGTCAGCCCTTCCGTTCCTCACCACTCTTCACCCATTGGTCTCATTTCATTATTTGTGCACATGTCCAAATCTTTCTTCTTCTATATGAAGACTCCTTCATGGCTCAGATCTGACCTTTTATTTATTTATTTTTTTGCTGAGGAAGATTAGCCTCTGTGCCAATCTTCCTCCACTTTATATGTGGGTCACCATCACAGCATGGCTGCTGAGTGGTGTAGGTCCACACCCAGGATCCAAACCCACAAACCTGGGACACTGAAGCAGAGTGTGCCAAACTTAACCACTATGCTGTGCAGCCAGTCCCCGGCCTTTTGCATTTTTGAACTTTCTCTGAAAATGCCTGACAGTGCTTTAAAAATTAAAAAGCACTTAAGAAGTGTGTTAAAGTAATAATTTATAAAAATATATGCCAGAATATGTGATGTGGACATTGATGATGAAATAATCATTAACCTTCTGAGGAACGTAAGTTCATATGTTAACATTTTAAGACACTGGTAGTTTTCACTATATGCTTGAAGTATTTAACGTATACATTTTAATTTTCAAAAGCTTATGATACATTCAATTAAATTGTTATCTGGAGGCTTAATCATTTTAGATGTTATTGATGAGATGGGAATTATTACACGACCACGTGATTCGTTAAGATACCCCAATCCCTTCTTATCATGGGAAATAATGTGTGTTCAAAGATAATACAATCATATTAATGAGTGGAATACCTGCTTCAGAAAGTGAACTTTTCTCTTTGCATTTTTCTGTCCATCATCTTGTTGCTACATAAAACCCCCCTCCAGGGCCCAGACGTGATATCTGAGGTGAGGGTCTTGAGCCCAAACACCCCCAATCCAGGAAGGGGTGGCAGTGAGAGGATTAGACTGGGCCTACGAACTTGGGGAGGGAACTCCTCTCTGATGGTGGCCCTGTAAGCAGGGCATCCAACATGGCCAGATCTGCAGATTTTTCAAGAGAAGCTGAAAATCTGTAAGTCTACGCAAGAATGTGCCAATTGTTAAATGTTCACTGAATTTTGTTTAAACATTATATAAACCAAACAAAACATTTCTGTGCAGACGCAAAGACTTCTGGTGTGCGACCTTTGATATAAGCACTGACCAGAACTCTCCCGTTCAGGCAGGAAAAAGCAGTGCGGTGCCCGGGCTCTTCGTTCCTTCCAGCTTGTGCCTTGCAGCGGGACCTGGCAGCAAGCTGACGGGACTGCAGGCCTGCCTTTCCGTCATAACCCTTAGGAGACAGGTGTTCTCACAGGGGAGTAGCTTCATTTCTGAAGAACAATAAAAGAAATCACCAGAACATTGTACATGAGGCTTAAAACCTAAAGAGAAAGCAGAATGTAGCAAAGGACTAAACTTCATACAGGGGCAGGTGGAGAGACTTCCTGTGGAATGAGGACACAGAGAGAGCACTGTTGGTGTAGAGCTCCTGCGGGAATCAGGAGAGTCTGCAGGAGGACGGCTCTGCCCTCGCTTTACCTAGGGGCTTCCAGGGCCAGGATGCTGTCTGTAATGTTTCATTCATATGTGAACTTACATAGTCGGGTGTAGACCGTATCTAGACTATTCCAGAATCTGTGTGTGTGCGTGTGCTTCAACATATCTTCTCGATAACTCTATCAAGTACCTGGTTATAAGACAGCTCTTCAGGTATCGTTAAGAAGAAGAACCTCCTGTTGTTTTGCTCAGTACACAATCTCCATGCAACCCTGTTTTCTTAAAATTTTAGTTGTTAAAAAAGAAAATTTCTGATCCTTCTCCATGGGTTCAAATTAACTAAAGAATTGTATATTCAATGTTTATAAGTTATTAACTGCTTTTATTTTACCCATTTGATTCCTAGAAAATAGGTCTAACTAAAACGTGTTCAAATTTATTTTTTTATATATCTGAATTTGGTGAGTTGCTTATTAGTTTCATAGTCTAAATTTTTTTTAATTTATGACAAAAGGTAAATTTACGTGTCATTGAGATTTGTATTATGTATTTTAATACAGAAAATTAGAACAGAAATTCTATAGCTTTAAACATTTCATATACATTTATGACTGGATAGAGTTTAAATTAATTGGGTCATATAAATCATCCTAAAATTACATGAACATTCATGTAAATATATAATTTTTGTGTTTCACATAGAGTTGAAAGCAACGCTGAAACCTGACAAACACAATATTTTTGTATTATTTTAGCTAAAAAGAAATACCAACGGGCTGCTGCTTCAGTCGATTCTTTGTTCAGTACTGTCCAAATGAATTCACGATAAAATAAGATTGCCCTTAACAATTCTAACTTGTCTAAGAAGATTGAACAGGCGAGGCTATCTTTTCATCAACACATGCACATTTTCTCTGTCGGCCATCCAGACACACACACAAAAACAAACTTGTAATGAGCGGGTACTTTATCAAGCGCTTTCTCCATCCTTCATTAAACGACAGAAAATTGCTCTTTGCCGGGTTTGTCAATGCAGCCCAACCTCCCAGAAGCCCATTTGTTTCACATGCGAGCACCGAATATTGCAGGGATTTGCAGATTTTAGGAGACAAATGTGCCCAAGTTTGCGCTGCTCTAGGAGTTGCATATTGTTTTGGCTTGTTTGGGTTTTGTTTTGCATGATTTTGAACGCGAGGGGACCATCCGTGAGAGAAGGTGAGTGCTGTGTGTTGTATCTGGCATTGCAGATTCTGTTGCCCACTGCACCGTGTCATCTTTTTCCTCTTGAAAAGTGTCTTTAAGAGGGTCTTTATCCCCCAAAACAATCTCCGTGCTAAGGTGTAATATATGTGGCTAGTTTAGACTAAAAACACAAACAAAATGGGAAATGTGTACTTTCATTGCATTCCTTCTGGTCTTCATTAAATCTTATTGAATTTGTCATCTTTTTTAATTGCTCTTACCAGTAACGGTGGTGAAAGGTTTTTTTTTTTTTTTTTTTTTTTTTAGTGAGTTAAAAACTTAACAATTTGACCCTCTCTCTTGGAGAACAACCCTTCCGGAGCTTTGCAGACAAGGAAGAACTTGAAATAACAGCAACAGTGTAGCTTTGTCAGGGCAGCCCTCAAATGCCCAGCATTAGAGTCAATGTAACGGATTGAGTATGGCTGCATCACCGGGAGGGTATATAACGTATGGGGCTGGGGTTTGTTGGAACGGTCATTATTTATTCATACCCACAGATTAACTGCACAATGTAATTGCTGAAATTCTGTCGCAGAAGAGAATGAATAGGTGCAACTTTTAGGATTCCTTGGGGGTTTATATCGGACGGAAGATGATAGTTTTCAATAAAGACATAGCAGAGCTCACTGCAACATTTCCATATGCTCTGAATTTCCAGCCAAACAAATAGAGACGGGTTTCGGACCCAGCCTGCAGCAGGCCATGCCCTTTAATTGCCATTTACATAGCAGAGAATCATTAATTTCTAATTCGCCTATTATTCACTCTCTTTAGTATGCTATGTCCATGTCTGTTTGGGGCAGTGAAATAAATGTGGTTTCCTCATTGCTTTAGCAACCTACCATTTTGTGGGGTTTTTTTTTTTTTTTTTGATGCTTTTTTGACCTTAACAGATTCCTTTCTACGAATAGCAAGCTTAGGGCTCTTGTTTAGATATGATTTACGATGCTACATTAACCCTTCATTGACCTAGAAATGCCCTAATATTAAAACAGTTTGACACATAGAAAATCAAAAGCCCTTTTATTGAAGGTGCTATTGTCCGCATCATAAGTTTCTTCAGTGTGATGCCACAGCCACACCATCAATTTCCCACCACTATTGAGCACTGTATTGAAAAACTAATGGACAGAATCCTTTGTCATTTCTGTCCCAGCGACCAGCAAATAGCTCAGAGAAAGTCTCTGCCTTCATATCACTCCAGGCATTTCTAAATGACACATCCAAGATAACACGCTGGCGTTTTAAGAAAAAAGACTTATTGGAGGCTGTGGGGATGAAGCACAGAGGGCCGCTTTGTTTACTCACATACTTGTAAAGTTGTGACTTTGTTCTTTTTAATTTCTTGCCATGGAGTTCACTTAAATGACACACGAGGTGGAAAATATCTCTTTACAAAGTATTTAGCTGGCTTATGCACATGCAGTCTTTCAACCCCACACAGGAATATTTTTGGTAGCTAAAGTTACATTTTTCCTTTTTCTTTTAAATGTTGAGATCAATCCACATATTTCAATAACTCTGACACATTTATAGAAATCTCAAGTTTGGTTAGAATGGATTTTGATGAGTGTGCTGGTAACAATACTCTACAAGATTGTCACCATAAAGAATATTTCAGAAAGAAGCTATTTACTGAAAAGATGCCTTTATAAGATTATGGCATTTGAAATTAAGCTTTTATACCGTGTACAATGTTCATATGGACATTGAAATATATACAAAGATGAAGAAATTCACATATGAGAATACAAAAACAGCATTACCTCAGATGCCGCTGCCCTTTTAATGTCCACTTCTTGAGAGTTTTCAGAGATTGGGCCATTAGGAGCTGGCGCTCTGGAATTCATCGCTGGTACGGTGCAGGATTGCAGAGCACCACTGTAAGAATCTGACCAAGATGTTCAAAGGCCGTGCCCGGACGGCCGGGTCTCCAGCTCTCTCTGGGTGGCTGGTACGAAGTCCTGCGGCCACTCCTCACCCTCCCTTGGCCCCCAGCAAAACCAACTTTGCCTTTATGACCAAAGTGTTCATACAATGGCCCTTCAATGCCCTTCAATTCTCATGTTTCTCAGGTTTTTTTCTTTCTTTCTTTTTTTTTTTTTAATCAGTGATATCCCTAAGGATCTTCTGGAACTGGTGCAAGAGGAAGAGGACGTTTCCTTCCCAGCTGCCTCTCGTGGCTCCCATGGGCACATCTTCAGCCTCCACCCTCTGCTCTTCCTGCTGCTGTCACCATGAGCTGCACTTGTGGACTTTCTAATCAACAATGCAAAAGTCATTTCATGTCTTTAACATGTAAGAACGTCCCTCAGCTTCAGAGTAATCATTCTCTTTGGAGAGGGGTGTGGGATTTCAGGGGCGAATGTGACAAATATACCGATAACGCTTTACTTAATCATAATAATGAAGCGAATATGGAAAGTGTGTCTTTGTTAATGGCTTACATTCACCTAAGATGTCCCAGTATGAACCTCCCTGCTCTTAAAATACCGAGATGCAGTCATTGCCCCGAGCTTCCCACTGTCTCCCACCCACTCTGCACCTGGACCTTCAGGAAGGCTCAGCGCCCCCAGCAGGGGCTCCTAGGGTCAAAGTGGAATTGGAATTAAATATGTTTGGTAGGTACATAGTAACTGTTTCATTATCATCTTTACTGGAAAGACTGTAGACCCAAATTTTTCCACAGTTGTGAAAATAGATTTTTAAATTTCCAAAGGGGAATCTTAGATTTTCGAGGCATCTTTCAAATGCACCAAAGCATCCCAGTGCACGTGTCGATGACCACGCAGGTTCCACCTGCCTGCCTCAGCACTCAGAGCTGCTGTGTCCTTTCACCTCATGCAAGAAGCACCCTTACCCTCCTGGTGAGACAAACACAACCAGACCCCCACAGGCATCACCTTCATGTTGGCGTATTTCTAGACTCTGCGATTCAGCTGCGCCCAGCCCTTGTGACCTGATCTTTGTGAATTTTTACCCTCGTTTATTAAAATCCTTCCTGCATGTTTCAAGTCAGAGTCTGTCTGTGGTCAGGAGGCAGGCTCGCAGCTGCCCCTGCCACAGGCAGTGGGGTGAACTAGCCAGATGCCATCACCAAACGAGTTTCTCCAAGTCCAGTGGTTGGAAGTGGACCAAGAAGTGAGGAAAGAAGGGACTATCCCCACAGCCAGGGGCACTGGCTTCAGACAAGTCATGTGCATACTAAATAAACATTTAACAAAAAACATATGGTCAATAAGTCAAAGTCTTCTTAGGATACCATATCGAAGATAAAGAGATTTGGTTTGATTCAAAGGCTGCATGAAGGCGCCCTCCATGAGGACCATGTGCTAGAGATTGTGGGAGTCATCAGGCATGTGTTTCTCCCACCAGCTTCGCAAATATAAAGCCCTGTTTGTTTCTGCTTGGTCATGTATAATATGCAAATGCAAGGGGTGAAAGAGCACTTTAAGACCTCAGGCATGAAATTCAAAATTGAATCCTGTCAAATCATAGGAACTCAAGTGTAATTCTTGCTGTGTAGATGACAGCAGGCTAATTAGTAATACAAGAGAGAGGCACCCTTCACCCCAGAGGTCAGGAGCCAGTGTACCACCCTTGTTTATTAGCTTAACACAAAGGGTCATTATGGTAATCCCACCTCCTGGGCAGCCGATTCCGGGTAAATAAAGCTTTGTGAATACGTGTGTATGGAACTGTTTCCCAGGATCATACAGCTTCTGCAAACTTTTAATTAATATTTATAATGCCTTTGAAAGTATTTGCACATGAAAATGACCAAGTAGGTACTTCACAGCATCCAGTAAATCATCCTTCTCTTTTCTCCTGTTTGGAAGAGAGACAGAGACAGAGACAGACAGAAAAAGAGAACAGGATCAAGCACGTTCTTAATTCCCCAATATGGTTTCTGTTAAAAAATTAGAGTCTCCAAGTATAATTACTTTTCTATATATCTTCTGGCTAAACTTAATATTTTTTTCTGTACTGTAAGATACTGCCCTAGCTATTTATAAAGGCTAAGTATTTCACTAAGCTCTTACAATATTGAGAGAATCTATATTCTGAGAATTTGAAAACATGTCAGCCCACCTAAATTACATATTGATCAGGTTTAATTGCATGCCACCCATCAGTATTAGGTTTGAAAATTCATAAAAGAGAAATAATGTACTCTTTGTGGATGATTACTTCTGGGGCATTTAAATGAATTCCATCACTTAACCTGGCCTGCGACAGATTATTGAGCCTTGCCATCTAGCCATTCACAGACCAATGCAGGAGAACAGCTGTTTTCCAACTATCAGAGAACAGCAGAGTGAAAACAATATAAATTTATATGGATTTTCTTTTAAGGAAAATAGCAAAGTAAAACATTAAAAGTAAACATTCATTTTTCAATTGCTTCCCGAATCACCCTCCTCATTGTCTCCCTATATATAAGCATTCATTTTTAATGCTTTTTGGATCTCAGGCATCCTTTTATTTCAAGTAGTAATTCACATCTTAATTAATATACAGCAATCAAAGAGATAAGCAAAGATAAATGATTCTCAGCTTGGTTTTATTTGTTAAGGTTAATTTTTTGTGCAAGTACATAAAAGGATTTTAATGCTGATTCTTTATTGGACAAACCATTTAATTTTTGTAAAAAACCTCCAAAGTTTTGTACTGTCAGTGGTGAATGGTCTTTAAAAGCCATCTTCTTGTGAAGGTCACATTGGCTAAGAAAATGAGTTCATCATTAGTTTTCAGGATGTTCTTTACATTTAGAAATTATGTTTGTTGGTATTGGTTGTGTTTTGAGAAATTGTGCTTATGTATGTTTTTCTTTACAGATTATCAATACAAAGTAAAAAGAACCAGTTAAAATCATTGGGCTTACTTGGATAATAGTTTAAGAGCTACATTTTATTTAGACACTCTGAGGTAATAAATATCTGTGAGCATAATTAACTGTCTTTCTCCGGGACTAGCCCTGGAGATGCTTCTTTAGGACCTTCCGTACTGTCTTCTCTCAATGTTAACGTTCAGTTTTTCCTTGAGAATTATTTGGGGCTGTGAGGTATGCTAACAGGATTTGTTTTCACACAGTGGGTTATTATATGTGGACACTGAACAGATGTATCACTTTGTCTCATCCTTGGCACAAACAAAGTGCTGTGTTTTATTCTTTATGAAGCAAAGGTAATGCTGTGCAAATGAACTCTCTTGACATGTCTGACTTCATTGTTTATTTGACTGAAATTACAGTGGTGGGAGGAAGAAAATAATGGTTCCCAGGGGCCAAGGGGTACAGTTATATCTTGAGTCCTCACTTAGGTCACAATTGCATCAAGACCATCTAGGAGAGTCAGCTACCAAATCTAAGACAATTCAGAATACGATAGCTTAAAACACTGGTGTTTCTGCCTCTTGGTCAGTGGCAAGCACTGGTTGTCTCAGCCCATACTCACACCTGATGTCCTATCAACATTTTATTCATACGGTCACAGAAATGACCGTGTGTTGTTGTTTTGCTGCATTCTTAAGGAGAAAATGAGGGGGAGAGGGAGCAGTATCGTAGTCGGTGCTTCCCCCGTAGACCTCCCACACACGGAGGTCAGCTCCCCATGCAGTCAGATAAACCTAATTTATTAAAACTTCATCAACATCAAGAACACAGAACAAAGTGTTCATGGAAAGAAGTTGTCTCAGAGCATAACAGTTACAGGGTGAGGGGTGAGGGTGGAGGGAGAGGACGTTATCTTAATAACGAGAAGAAAGTCAGAGCTTGAAATGCACAAAATAAAACTTATTCAAAGACCTAAAAGAGATCAGGTTGAGACGTAAAGAAATTAGGCACAATATAAATGATATTTAAATAAAATAGAAATACGATGAGGGACTTAGCTCGTTCCTTAAATTGTTCAGAACCCTGGTAAAGTGAGTTACAGATGAAGGAAGAATAAATGGCATTCTGCTCCTCATTGAGTCGACTGTGATTTGAAATACGAATCTATACAGCCAACGCCAAACCAGGAGGTCAACCAGAAGGTTATTGTAATAGAGGCGGTGGTGAAGGTGGTGATGGTGGTGTTTGGTGGCGGTGGTGATGATGGTAGAGATAGTTGTGGTGGTGATGGTGGTGTTTGGTGGCGGTGGTGATGATGGTAGAGATAGTTGTGGCGGTGATTGTGGTGGTGACAGTGACTATGGTAGAAAAGGTGGTTCTAGAGGGATTCTTAAGGGGAAGCAATATGAAGAAGCATACAGAGATTATGTAAAGAGCCTTATGGAGAAGGTCTTCCGTATGGGTGGAACAACCAAACTCCAAAAGAATCTATTGACGTTAAAACAGCTTCTAACTGTTTGAAATTTTCTATACATTTCAAAAAAACGAAAATCATCCGGTTTGAGAAGACTGCACAGAAGAATGTAAATAGAGTGTTCTTTGCCCGAAGTGAAACAGGAGTTCAAAACCTGCCTCTTACTGTGTGAACCTAGTTAAGTTATTTAGCATCTCTCTCCATTATGTTCGCCACCTGTAAACTGACAATCTTAATAGTTTGGCCAAGTTTATTATTTGGATTAAAGGAGATAATATATACAAATCCCATAGCCTAGCATTGGTGCATATCAGGCTCTTAATAAATATTTCCTTCCTCATAATCTACTCAAACATTTATAAAATGTAGCACAGATCCTAGTTTTGGGGGTGGATTATAGCAATAAAGTGTTTTTCTATTCTCTATAAATCCATCAATAACTAAGTTCCAAGTCTGTGATACTAAGATGAGGGAATCAGAGAATCAAGACCAAGGAAATATCATCATATTTGAATGTCCATCCCATGTTTCTTTGCCCCAGGGAAAAATTTGTGTGACATTTTCTTCTCTTCAACTCTTTGCCACCCCCGGCAGATAATCAAAAACAAGAACATTCTGTGCAAAAGCAGTTCATCTGGTGATGAAATAGATACCTTGTAGTTAATAATTGAATCAACATCATAGTATAAAATAATATTTGAGCCAATAGGAAGACATTGAAAGGAATTTATTAGGAAATTTCACCTTGCTTCGTTTCTTTTCCACATTTAAAAAAATTTAAATTTTAAAATATTGAAAAAGCAACATCCTTATGCACTTTGTCCAGTTATTTAAAGATATTTCTTATAATGTGCTATTTAGAGTAAACTTATTCACATATATTTTTCACATTTTTTTATCATTGGCTTATTTGTTTATAAGTGAAGGAGACCCCAATCAAACCATCTTTGCAAGAAAGGTAGTGTCATTAGCTCAAGTAACCAAGTCATGGAACTTTCCAGAGAGGACAGATGGCCACATGCAGAGAACGGACTATTCCTGTCTTCCATCTTTTTTGGGGTGGGATTGGAGTGGTGAACTAAGAATTTGCCCGACCTGTGTCATCTTCCCTTTGGGGCATAGAAGGTTGGCATGAGCAACTGCCCCACAAAAGCCTCATGGCTGGAGTGGAGAGAATCCTTCCGTAAATGAACTGTACACTGGCGTCGACATAATAAGAGCTGCCCTCTACATGCATGTTATTTCAATCTCATCCACAGACATCCCCAAAACAATTTTTGTGTGTTTATTATAAATACAATGCTAAGTTGTAATATGGCTATAAAAGAAGATCCAGTGTCTGTTTGAGATTTTGTAATATAACTTTAAGAAATGTGACCAAATATTTAAGATTTAAGGAAGTGTTTAAATTTGTCTCAACAACTACCCATCATTTATTCTCAGTGTTTCTGTCCTCATCCTTGAAGTTTGTGGTGCTGTGGAGTTTTGCAGTAACAATGCTCTTTATCTAGTGGATAAATCAATAACAAATGACTTATCCCTTAGCACCTGAGAAACAGTCTGCAGAAGTCCTCACGCGCTCTTTGGTGTAGCAGATTAAAGCGTGTCCACGATAAATCATTCCCAACTGTTCTCTGATGAATTCTGAAATGGCCGATGCCTTCAGTACTCTGTAAATATTTCTCTTCTTGCGTGACTGTCTTTGGCAAATGTTCTTCTCTCCTCAGACCAACCACCAGGACACGCTTGGGATGAATCTCTGACCACTACTTTATTGCATAGCCTCATAATGGTGACGTTTGGAAAACAGTGCTAAAATCATTTTAGCTTTGAGAATGGGGAAAAACAAGAAGAAATAAAACTAAAATGTTTAGTGTGGCCAATTATTGAACTGAGATTTAATAATTATGGCTTCTGCTCAATTAAAATTTCTATCAAAGCTTCAATATGCCTGTTGTGGGTTAAAGTGTGTCCCTCCAAAAAGGTTTGTTGGAGTCGTAACCCCCAATGCCTGAGAACGTGACCTCATTTTGAGATAAGGTCTTGCAGAGGTAATCAAGTTGAAATGAGGTCATTAGGGTGGGGCCTCATCCTGTATGACTGATGTCCTTACTAAAAGGGGAAATTTGGATAGAGACGGATAACCTCAATAGCTAAATAGAGGGAAGACAGTATGAAGAAACATCAGCCAAGGAAAGAGGCTTGGAACAGGCCCTGCCTCACAGGCTCAGAAGGAAGAGACCCAGCTGACACCTTGCTTTCAGAATTCCAGTCTGCAAACTGAGGGGAGACAAATTTCTGTGGTTCAGGTCACCAGTCTGTAGTACTTTATTACAGCAGACTGGGAGACTAATACAATGCCCTGGATTAGTAGAATGTCCAAAACTTTTGTAAGTTCTAAGGCCCATATTTGTATGTAAAATATAAAATATTTCAATGCATTCTGTTACCTGGAAACTTTGATGATCTAAATTTTACCAAGCCACAGAGTTTCTGTTTTGACATATTATTCAATGTACTCAGATATATGGCATTTTATGACATGAAAGGACTTCATGTACCCAAGAGAGTATTTAAAATACTGGAAATCATAGAGAGGAATGCAAAATCGCCATAAATATCATGGTCCAAGAAATCTGATGGCTTCTTTTTCCTGACAACTTGTTTTTCATTTACAATTATGATGTTCTCTTAAATTACTATATGAATACAAATTAAACTGTTTTTTTAAAGTTTTATTTCCTTCATTAACGCTGCTTCTCAGCGTTTGTTTATGCCCCCGTGTGCGTGTCTACATGCACACACACTCACACCTCTCTTCTATTCCACTGATTTTCCTCCTGGGCCTAGTGATCCTTGGTGCTTATGCACATTGTATTTGAGGGTCTGGGTTGATCAGCCCTGGTCTGCAGGGTGCATTTCCTCGGCCCTGATGAGAATTCCCGCTGCCTTGTCAGGGCTGCCTTTGGGATTGCTCAGAGGGGAGACGGGACCTGTGCCCTGGGTGTGATTCTCTGTTATTTAGAGTGGGCAGGTAGACTTTGTTTCCGGTTTGGAAGCACTTGTTTCCTTGTGATTCCCATATATTTGTCTCCTCTACATTTGTGGTGGTTTGGGGACCGGCCTCCACCTCCATTCTCTGTTCTCACACTGGAAGTCTTCCAGTAGGGGACTTTTACTCATGCTGTGTCCAGGGTGGAAACTGTGGGCTCTGCCTTCCTGATCTCCACTAGGTGCTGCTCATCTCCAACCTGGCCTGACAGAAAATGTGCTTCTTGGGGACCCCACCCCTCTGAACCCAGGTCTGCCCCTTGGGATCTTGACAAGAGTGTGGGTTCTGCAGAGAAAATTCACATATTTGGAGACCTTCTCTTTTGCCTTTCTGGAGATGCAAGTTCTTCTGCTTTGTTGACTTTTGTTTCATACCTGTTCTTTTCTGCTCTCTAGCTTCCAGGACTTTCTCATCCTTATGTTTTAACAATTGAATATTCCTTGAGTCCAAGTGCTACTATGGTTGATAGATAGATAGATACTAGATTATAGATATAGATATAAAAAGTCATTATTATAAGGTATATATCTTATATGTAGTCATTTTTTTTAAAATTTCCCATTGGAATACGATTTTGGGAAAGAGGAGAAGGCAATGTATATGTTCCTTATCTACTTGAACTCAACCATTTACTATGTTTACAACCACTTGATGATGTTTTGTTTTGGATTTTTTTATTGAGGTCATAAGTTTATAACATTGTGAAATTTCAATTGTACATTATTATGTGTCAGTCACCATATATATGTGTCTCTTTACCCCTTATGCCCATCTCCAACCCCTTTCCCCTCTGGTAACCACTAATCTGTTTACTTTGTCCATGTGTTTGTTTATCTTCCACACATGAGTGAAATCGTACAGTGTTTGTCTTTCTCTGTCTGGCTTATTTCGCTTAACATGATACCCTCAAGGTCCATCCACATTGTTACAAATGGGACAACTTTGCCTTTTTTATGACTGAGTAGTATTCCATTGTGTATGTATGTGTGTGTGTGTGTATATATATGTATACATACCACATCTTCTTTATCCATTCATCAAGTGACAGGCACTTGAGTTGCTTCCACATCTTGGCTATTGTGAATAATG
The DNA here is from genome assembly GCF_041296235.1 of Equus asinus. Classification (NCBI taxonomy): domain Eukaryota; kingdom Metazoa; phylum Chordata; class Mammalia; order Perissodactyla; family Equidae; genus Equus; species Equus asinus. The sequence goes on along the minus strand of NC_091796.1, from coordinate 2,174,951 downwards.
CTGCAATGAACATAGGTGTGCATAAGTCTCTTTGAATTGTTGATTTCAATTTCTTTGGACACATACTTTTTATTTTTGGGGAGTTTTTGATTACTGTTTCAATCTCTTTACTTGTGACTGGTCTGTTCAGATTCTCTGTTTCTTCTTGATTCAGTGTTGGGAGGTTGTATGAGGCTACGATTTCTCCTAGATTGTTCAATTTGTGGGCATATAGTTTTTCATAGTATTTTCTTATAATCCTTTGTATTTCTGTGATATATTTTGTAATTTCTCCTCTTTTGGTTCTAATTTTATTTATGTGAGCCTTCTCTCTTTTGTTGTTAGTGAGTTGGGCTAAGGTTTTGTCAATTTTGTTTATTTTCTTAAAGAACCAGCTGTTAGTTTCATTGATCCCTTCTACTGTTTTTTTGAGGGGTTTCAATTTCATTTATTTCTGGTCTAATTTTTATTATTTCCCTCCTTTTACTGACTTTGGGCTTTGTTTGTTCTTCTTTTTCCTGTTCTTTTAGCTGTAGTTGAAGATTATTTATTTGAGATTCTTCTTATTTGCCGACATAGGCTTGTATTGCTATGAATTTCCCTCTTAGGACTCCTTTTGCTGCATCCCATATGAGTTGGTCTGGTGTATTTTCATTTTCATTTGTCTTGACATATTTTTTGATTTCTCCTTTAATTTCTCAACGATCTGTTGGTTGCCCAGTAGTATGCTGTTTAGTCTCCACATATTTGTCACTTTTCCAGCATTTTTCTTGTAGTTCATTTCTAGTAGCATAGCATTATTGTTGGAAAAGATGCTTGATTTCAATCTTCTTAAATTTACTGAGGCTTGCCTTGTTTCCCAACATATGGTCTATCTTTGATAATGTTCCAGTTGCACTTGAGAAGAATGTGTATTCTGCTGTTTTTGGATGGAGTATTCTACACATATCTATTACGTCTTTCTGGTCTAGTTTTTCACTTAGTTCCACTATTTCCTTGTTGACTTTCTGTCTGGATAATCTATTCATTGATGTAGGTGGGGTGTTAGAGTCCCCTACTATTATTGTGTTGTTGTTAATATCTTCTTTTAGGGCTGTTAATAGTCACTTTATATACTTGGGTGCTCCTGTGTTAAGTGTGTATATATTTATAAGTGTTATGTCTTCTTGGTGGAGTGTCCCTTTTATCATTGTATACTGCCCCTCTTTGTCTCTCATTGCCTTTTTAATCTTGAAGTCTACTTTGTCTGATACAAGTATAGCAAAATCTGCTTTCTTTTATTTGCTATTACCTTGGAGTATTGTCTTCCATCTCTTCACTCTGAGCCTGTGTTTGTTTTTACAGCTGAGATGTTTCCTGGAGGCAGTATATTGTTGGGTCTTGCTTTTTAATCCTTCCAACCACTCTGTGTCTTTTGATTGGAGAATTCAATCTATTTACATTTACAGAGATTATTGATATATGAGGGCTTAATGCTGCCATTTTGTCACTTGTTTTCTGGTTGTTCTCTGTTTCCCTTGTTTTGTGTCACATGTAGTTTGGACTGCCAATTCAGTTTGGTGGCTCTCTGTGATGGTTTTCTCTTTACTTTTCATTTGTGTCTCTTTTATGATTTTTTGTTTAGTGGTTACCATGAGGTTTGTATAAAAGATGTTGTAGACGAGATAGTCCATTTTCTGATAGCCTCTTATTTCCTTAGTCTAAATAGTTTCCATCCTTTTCCTCTTCCCCATCTAGTTATTGTTGTCACAACTTATTCCATTTTGTGTTGGGAATTTGTGGTTAAAATGATGTGATTACATTTATTCTTGATGTTTTCCTTCCCTTTATCTTTAATGTTATAATTAAGTGTTTGCTAACCTGTTCTGATAGAGAGTTGCAATTTTCTGATTTTGTCTGCCTATTTATCTCCTTGCTCAATGCTTTGTAAACCCTGTCTATTTTTGTTTTCCAATGTGAGGGTCTTCTTCATCATTTCTTGTAGCCAGGGTCTTGCAACAAAGAACACCCTCATTTTTTTGTTTATCTGAGGATGCTTTTATGTCTCCACCATAACTGACTGATATTTTTACTGGATAGAGTATTCTTGGCTGAAAGTTTTTATCTTTCAGAATTTTGAATATATCAATCCATTCTTCGCTAGCCTGTAAGGTTTCTGCTGAGGTGTCTGCTGAAAGCCTGATAGGGGTTCCTTTGTAGGTTATTTTCTTCTGCCTTGCTGCCCTTAATATTTTCACTTTGTCATTGACTTTTGCCAGTTTTACTATATATGCCTTGGAGAAGGTCTCTTTACATTGATGTAATTATGAATTCTACTAGCTTCTTTTATTTCTATTTCCAGCTCCTTCCCCAGGTTTGGGAAGTTCTCAGCTCTTATTTCTTTGAACAAGCTTTCTGTTCCATTCTGCTTCTCTTGTCCTTCTGGAATAACCAGAATTCTTATCTTGCATTTCCTAATTGAGTCAGATATTTGTCGGAGAATTTCATCATTTCTTTTTAGTCGTAGTTTGCTCTCCTCCTCCATCTGAAGCATTTCTATATTTCTGTTCTCTAAATTACTAATTCTGTCCTCCAAATTATCAGCTCTGTTATTTAAGGACTCCCGATTTTTCTTTATCTCATTCATTGTGATTTTCATCTCCAACATTTCTGAATGTTTTTTCTTTATAGTGTTAACCTCTTTTGTGAAGAATCCCCTCTGTCCATTAATTTTACTCTTGATTTCATTGAACAGTCTTTCTGAGTTTTCTTGTAACTTGTTGATTTTTTTTAATGATAGCTATTTTGAATTCTCTGTCATTTAGATTGTAAGTTTCTGTGTCTCCAGGGTTGATTTTTAGTTGTTTGTCTTTTTCCTTCTGGTTTGGAGTATTAATATAACTCTTTGTACTATTTTATGGGGTGGATTTGTGCCTTGACACCATGATAGCATCTAGTTACAGATTCCACCTGCTGCCACTGGTGGCAGGGGAGGAGCTGTGTATTGTGAGCCCACAGTCATCTCTGGCAGCTGGGCCTGTCTGAGCCTGAGCCAGTCTTTGGGACCATAGCAGTCCTGTGGGCTTTCCCACTGAGTGAAATTCGACCACATGGGAGCTCAGGGCTGCTGCTACCTGCTCCCACAGTCCTGTCAAGGTGTGCTGACACCTTGGGGGCTGCAGCAGCACTGTGGGTTTTTGCAGCAGCCAAGAACTTGATGCCCTGGTGTGCAGATCCACTGCCACCTCTTCCTATGTTGCAGGTTGTCATGCTTGGTAGGTGAGGCTTCCTCACTGAGCCACTCCCTTGGACTGCCACAGCTCTGTAGGCTCTCCCATTGGATGGGAAAGCAATCTTAAGGAGTCTCAGGGCTGCCGTAACCTGTTCCCACAGTTGCACTGAGGCAAGCTCCCACCCTCAGAGCCACAGCAGTACTATGGGTGCTCCACCTGGGAGAGCAGCTACATGTGTACACTGGGATGCCAGGAAGCCAGAGAGTGCACCTCTCCACCACCTCCCAGGATAGTCCCTCCACCTTCGGGTGTATAGCTGTGTGTGTCTCTCAGGCATCTTGTTGTGCAGTGTGGGTATCCTCCATTGATCAATGAATATCCATTTAGTTGTAGTTCAAAGAGGGAGAGTTAAGGGAACAGCTCATCCCATCATGTTGTTGATGTCACTCTCCACTTGATGATGTTTTTAATCACATGACCCAAGGACCTCAGGTGGAGTTTAGAGCATAGACTCCAAGCTTTCATTCTCTGACATGAATCCTGTTTCCACACTTGCATGGCCATTACAACTTTACACAAAAGTTACTGAATAATCTTAAGTTCATTACCTATAAAATAATCATAACTAAAAAGACAGATAATTTATACAAAATATTTACCATATGTTCTGTGGTATATAAAAAGTTATAAATAAATGTCAGTTATTACTATTACCAAACTCAGGGTTTTATGATCATAATAAATTTCAAGAGGTAACTTTTTATGATCATTTTGTAATCATATTAACTTTATAGGTAATACATTTGACTGATGAAAGCCAGAACTTGACTTCTTTAAAAATCTGGCATTCATGTGCATAAATCCCTTTTTGCATTGCATTCCCTATTTACTGCTACTATCTTGTAGAACTTTAAAAATAGTGAGATCAAATAAATAAAATCCATAATATAATATAGGCTTTGGGATTAAGATGAAGAATACAACAACCTTTGCAACTTAAAATATGAAACTTATCATATTGTGTACACAATCTTAAGGGATAAGCTTTGAAGGGTGGTTTGCATAATAGGTGGGAGTTAGCATGAGAAATACTTATGAGTGTCACAGAGCTGGGTGGGATCACCTACCTCCGTCCTTCTCAACCAACGAGAGTGTGCTCCCCAGGGGACGTGTGCCAGTATCTGGAGACATTTCTGGTTGTCACAGCTTAGAGGAAGGAGGGATGCTACTGGCCTCTGGGAAGGAGACATCAGAGATGCAGCTAAACATGCTACAGTGCACAGGGGGGCGCCCACGCACCCCAGAAAAGAACTATCTATCCCAAAATGTCAACTGTGCCAACAGAAACTCTGATCTAACTCTGTTATTCATGGCTAGTTCAATTCCACTATTTGTTTTTAGACTTTTTATTGTGTAAAACTTCAACAAACACAAGGTGAACAGATGCACACCATGCCCCACATCAACAGCTCTCATCATTCTGCCAGTCTCATTTCACCCGTACCTGCCCCTACCCCTTCCTTATTTAGTAAATAAGAAAACCAAAATACCGAGATGCTAAGGAACTAGCTCCCATTCCTGCATGACTAGTTAGAGGTCAGCAAGAACTAGGACAGAGAGGACCTAACTCTCGGTCCAGGACTCTTTCCACTAGGCCAAAATCAAAACATGATCTCTATTTTTACTATAACTCCTGCACAGTAAAGTTAGAATCCAAGTGTATAATTCATTTTTTCTGCTCTACTTTGTAACTGAAAATATTTAATGTGGCTTTATTAGAGGGAAAAATAGTTTAGTTACTTATTCAAAGAATTAACCATCTCATCGGGTATGCTCATGTCTCAGTCCTGGTAAGAGCGGTGTGTAGGCTTCCACGCAGGTACTAATGGCCATCCTGCATCAAACAGCAGTGCTCCTCTGGAAAGAGCTGCTTACAGATCCCGTGTGGATAAAGCCAGAGGCCCCAGTGCAGGAAGAGCTGTGGGCTGATAGAGGCCAGGTAAAACGTGCCTCTCAATTAAAGCCCATCAGCAAGGAAGGAAGCACTGAGTCACTCGACAGCGTGGATGGACTTGGAAGACGACGCTCAGTGAAAGACGCCAGACACAAAAGGCCGCGTATTGTCTGACTCCATTTATACGAAATGTCCAGAATAAGCAAATCCACGGAGACAAAGAATGTGAGTGGTTGCATAGGGCTGAGGAGGAAGTCAAGGGTGGAGAAGAACGAGGAGTGACATGAAATGGATGTGAGGCTTCTTTTGGGGGAATGAAAGTGTTCTGGAGTTGGGTAGTGGGGGCAGTTGCACAATCTTGTGAGTATACTAAAAACCACTGAATTCAACCCTTTAAAATGGTGAATTTTATGTCATGAATTCTACTCAATAATTCAAACACCTGTTCCCCCATTAGCCCAGCAGTCCTATGCTCATGACCCCACTGCTGCTCCTTCCCTTTTCCTTCAAGAACATCAAGAAGACTTTGGGTGTGCCTCACGCAGAGAAGGTGAATACAGAACCTCTGCTGAACTGCGTATTCTGCCCTCAGGACTCAGCATCCTCAGGGGAGCTGCAGTAACTGCCCGTGCCTGGCCCCTGGGGAACAGCCGCATGAGCCAGCTCTGCTCTGACCCTCCGTGTCTCTGCTGCGATGGTGAAAACCATCACACGGTTCCTAAAGTCTGCATGTTACCCGAGCTCTGAGAATCACTCAAGAAATGAGCTGGGGACACTGGTGTGCTTCACGTCAATCGCTGGAATGGTGTGAGGCTTGGATGGGGAAGGGAGTCAGTAGTGCTTCGGCAAATTTATTCAGATTTTCTGTAAGAACTATTGCAGAGAATACCAGCAATACAGAGCCAATAGGAGAAACAGTAAAATGCAGGACAAAATAGCACTGGTTCCTCTTTCTGAAGAAAGACAAAGAGCTCATTCTGACTAAGTGATCTTGTTATATCCCAAGCAGATTAGATGGAATTGAATCCGAATTCATTTGCACTTGAATTAGACTTCTCCCTCACCATTCAGATGAGTCTAGCCTTCCTTGGTGAAGGCTTTGGTAGCCAGGCGACATCTGTTTAATGGTGGCTATTCAGCCTTCAACATAGCATACTGTACATGTGAGTGAAGGAAATACATCCCGGCAATAAGGGAATGCTTACAGACGAGGCTTCTCTGTGTTTTGTTCATTCTTGCTTGTGCACTACCAAAGCTAGATTCAGTCTTGGTGAATGGCTTGCGATTCATGAGTAAGAATGTTGTGGAACTGTTAAGTATCTACAAACTTCTTTGGAAAATATGGGTATTTATTTTGAGGAGCTGGAGCTATAATTACCGAGACCGAGGTATTTCCTAAGAATTGGTTGGAAGAGCAGTGATGACTTACAGAGAAGTTGGAGATCACCCTGGACTGATGAAAAAACTTCCAAGAAAAGATAAGGTGGGGAACTTGAAGGCATCAAGAGTCCCAGAGAGAGAGGTGAGTCAGCCCCTCTTGTCCTGCAAAGCTGCAGCACGTGCCCGTCTGGCGAACCGTGTGCGTGGATCTGCTCTGGACCGTGTCAAGTCCAGAAAGAAGCCGGGCGCTTGGCAGCCCTGGGAAAAGTTTGCTTTGATGTTATTTGTTGAAGTAAATGAAGTAACAGAACTGGAGATTTCTAAAGTTCAAAAGTGAATCCCAGCCCATGACCCTGTTCCTGGACATTCAAAGGTGTTATTCCAAGACATGAGGGAGGAAACCACGAGGCCAGTGGGCCCTTTCCCTCCACGACGCCATCTATTAAAAGTGCATTTCGTTTGCAACTCTAAAAACTGTTCACTTAAACTGACCCTTTTTATTGTTTCACATCATCATTTTAGGCCCTTACCTAATCTCTTCCACTTAATCAAGAAGTTGCCCAACTTTGGGCTTTCTCTAATGCTGACTTTTCCAATAACGTTAACTTGCCATGAGCCCTGTTCATGCAGACACAATTCTCTTTTTTGTTTGCTCCCTGACCCAGACATGTAGCTACTATTTAAATATTGTTTTAGACCCGTGAATGTTGATCTCATCTTCTTACTTACTGGTGATGCAGTGAGAACCGGGTGGTACACATCTCGAGACCCTGCAGCACGCAAACGTTAGCATATGCAGGTTAGGGTTTCTGCAGAGCTGATACGTTTGTAGTAAAAGACAGAAGGAGTGGAGTAGGAGATCCTCGGCATCACCCAGGAAAACCAGCATGTGAGCAGGTTGGGGTGACGTGAAGCAGCTGTGCTGGAGCTCATAGTAGCCATGGTCAGTAGCTGCCATTCCCTTCTAAACTGAGGACACTGGACCCCATTTCAGAATGGTTTTTACTATAGATAGGAAGTACATGGCGGTGCAAATGCAGTCCTGAGGACTGTGTCTACAAACTTGACAAAAAAATATTTTAAAAATATTTGGACAAACATCCCTGAGGAGGCAGGTCTCTCAAGGGAGAGCGTGAAGTTGTGAGCGTCCTTGTTTACAACACGGACTGAGAGCTAACGCTGTAGGGTCCCTCTGACAAGTATTTCACTGTAGCTACGGTAGTGTGGCACACTGTGGGGTCACGATGACCTCGATTTGAGTGCTGAATCTCTGCTTCAACTGGTGACTTCCCCCAAATCAGTGCTGTATATTACGGATGTCACTAAACAAGTAAGTTTTGTTAAAATTAGATGAGAAAATGCATGTAAAGTGGATGGCTCAGAGTGGGCACATTGCAAACAGTTTTTATTATTATTTAGTGTCACAATAATATCACTTCTATTTTTGTTGCATTTGTATGAAAAATCGATTTGCAGTTAACAAACTCATGTTACGAAATTGTCTTTGACTTATGCCTGTTTATCTGTTCTACAAAACACAGTTAAGGCCTCTGAACTCCGGTCTGGCTTGTTAGTACCCATTGCACACGGCCCAGGCCGATTTTCCTCTTTAAAGTGCACAGCCTCCTGCAGAACTGTTATCATCTACGAAAATACTTCAAACTCTGTTTACGTACTTACATCTTGTTGTAATACACACACATCTCTGGAGAAATGGGACGTTTCTATCAAGGCTCCCCTCATTGCCTAGGCAGGTTATAGACTGGCCGGGTTTCCTTGAAGCAGTCTGTGAAAACTGGCAGGTCCCTTAACCACCAGGACCTTGTTGTCTTCTCCAAGATGAGCTGGAACTAGCTGACCCCTGTGGGGTTGGCCAATTCTAACAGTCTGTGATTCTAAAACATAATAATTTTCAAAGGTCCACTACTAAGGAATTCAGAAAGATGAGTCTATTTTGAAAAACATTTTTTAAAAATGGCTTTTTTTATTGTCCATGCTTCAGTGACTCCTCGCTCCATCTGGTTCAAAGGGACAGGAGGTCACTGACCACGGAAATCAAGACCAAAGCCAGGAAGGCGGATCCTGGCCATCCCCTCTCTGTGCTGCTCCACAGCGTATGCAATGCTCTCGTGAATACAGGAAACAGGAAAGGTTCCGTACATGTTATCAGAACTTAGAGTTAACACTCCATTTGACTTTTCTTTTTTTCACATAAGATACATAATTTAACTTCATGCTTCCAATAACTCTGTTTTCTACTGACATTGCCAAAACAACTTCAGCCAATACGTTAAATATATAGTAACTATTTTTCTGCATTCACGTCCACTTCTGCTCAAATTAGATGATGAAGACAAATGTGCATTCTATAATAATTAATTTCCTGAACTTCTAAGGTAAATTCTGTTGAAGAGAGCTGGCTGAAGGAGCTGTTGGCCCAGCGAGGGCCCTGCCGCTTGTAAATCATAACAGGTGTAGTTAATTGATCAGCACGGCCAGGCACGTTCTCGGCAGAAGCACTTTCGATTAGTCTGCATTTTCTTTTCTTTCTTTCCTCTAGATTTTCAGGTTCCTAATCAGAATAACAGTATTATGGATGAAATGAAGGGTTCTCCGTGAATAGCTCTGGGCTGTGAAAAAGTCTGTCTGCCACAAGCTGGCTGGATGAGCCTGCATCCGACCCAACATTCCAACCTCAGTGCCCGTCTGTGAAATGAACTTGTTTCTCCAAGGCTCAGCTCAGGGTGGCTTCTCAGGGACACCATCCCATATCTCTCATCATTCAAAACGGGACCTCCTTGTCCTCTTGGGTTGATCAACTCCTAATCTGTACTTGGCTGCAAATATGCTTTATGTTTAAGGTTTAACTTACAGCAAAATGTAAACAGGGTGTCAGGTAGCAGTGCTGCCATGAAACAGGATTGCCTTAGAATCTCAGCGAGCAGAATTAACACAGCCAATAAGAAGCCTTATTCCTGATCGGCTAACATTCTCAGGCTGTTGGCCTTCTGCTAGATACTGAGTCCTGAAAATAGGTATAATTTCTGCCACCCTTTGGAGAGTTCATCAGAGGGAGCCAGGTTTCCCACATTACATCTGGAATTCTCTCTCTTCACACTGAGATTGTCACTCTGTGACATCAAGACCAGGAATCACACTTATTCTTCGATCTTGCCCCACAAGATAGATGTTAGCTGGAAGCTGACAAAATTCAAGTGCAGGATGGAGGGTATTGGTGTTTGTTAGTTTTGCTTCTTAGCATCTCGAACATAACTGTCATGTATACTAAAACCTGAACTTTACTATCTTCATGACGTTTTACTAAATCAGCCGAGGAGGAAAACGTCCTTGGCAGGCTTTTCACTACTGGTCATGGAAAAGCTAAAACCCTGATGACGTCTTTATTGAGGGCTTGTCCTGTGTCTTGTGTGTTCAGTGATAAATACAGGGCCGTTAGGAAATTCTGAGTTTCCCCTGAAATTTCTGTTATTCTTAGGAAGATCATTTCAAATTTACTTTGTAATGCTTTTTAGGCATCAAATACTTTTAACTTCACAGAGTCATGTTTCTCCAGCCACTCTAATAATATTAAAGATGTTTATTTCATGAGAACTTAGCAGAAGACAGCAATATTTTTTAAACAATTCGTATTTATTTCCTTGGTGTAAGATTAGTGTCGTTCTAATAGCACTTACCAGACGGATTCCAGACAAGAAACAGTAACGGAAAAATAGAATGTGATTTGCAAGAAGGTAGATATCTTTTTCCTTTTACTGCCCTTGAACTTATTTTTCTTGCTCTTTTTGGTTTTTCTTGGGTGTTATAAAGTTTTGCCTTGAAAAGTGGGTGGTGCCACAGAGCTTTCTAAGTCATGGGTGCATCTTTCACTAAGGTAGACATTTAGGGGAAGAACAGGACTCAAATGAGGCTCCTAGGAGTCAAGCAAGAAACTCGGTCCTTCTGGACCACTCATGCTCATTGATAGTGGATCAATGAAACAGCCTTTGTATTCCAGCTCCTCCTTCCTCCTGAAATGGCTTCTTTGTTAAAGTTTTACAGAAATTGTTCTGTTGCTTCAGTGCCTAGGGAGTGCACTTAACTCAGTAAGTGCTCCGTCTGTTGAATGAATCTCTCTCCGTAGGGGTCTCAGCCCCTGGTGGAAGGTATCATAAGTGGTGAAAAAAATCAAGACAAAAGTGATGAAACATAGATGCAAGACTATGAAATAATAACCCATACTGTGGTTAATCATATTAAAGTAATGTAATAATATCATCAAATGCTTTCTTTTATCTTCAATATTAATGTATCTGTTAAGCAACACAAAGAGAAAATGCATTTAAGACGTTTCTTGATGAGAAGGGATCGCCTTTTTGCAAGTTCTTTCCTTTCCTATACACGTTCGTTATTTCCCTGTGTCCTTGTAAAGATTTTTGGAAAATGGTTGGAGGGAGTTAAAGACACAGTAGAAGAGAACAAGGTCTTCTTGCTTTGGGAATGTTTGAGCTTGGGATGAATTGGAGTGAGTCCCTGATATGCCCCTAAAAACACATAGTTTTATTATGTACTGATAAGTTAAATTTTGCTTTGAATTGCTGAACTAGCAAGATTATCCAAAAGTTCTCACAGCCAATAGAGGAATGGAATTTGCCGCTATTGCTCCTACAGTGACCAAGATGGTGAAACATCCCCACATTCCCGACTCCCACCACCTTGATGGGACTGCAGTTCCTGAAAAGCAAGAGGCATTTCATGCAGTAGTTTAGCTTAAAAAATTGGTCTCATCTCCAATGGGGGAGCCCGGACAGCATACCTCTCCCCCTTTATGCTGTAAGCTCTATAATGTCCTCTTCTAAAGGTCATTACTAATTACTATCAATTTTTATTAAGGTGATTAAAATTTACTCACTTTTTTTTATCCTTCTGTGCATTTATAGAAAATATAAGTTCTATAGACCCACAGGGTCTTAAATCTTAGAAAAATTAGGGAAATTCTCATAAATTTCAATTTATTAAATAACTGTCTGGCTCCCACAGCATTACTTAGGACACAATTAAATAGTATTAAATAATAATAACAATTTCCACAGTTTCTCATTCTAGAACATGAAACACAGAAGCACAAAGCCATTTCGTACCAACCTCTGAAATTGGGTCCCCGTGAGCTTGTGAATTCCCATGCAAGGTCCAATTTTAAGCCAGCAAATGTTTTCTTAACTACAATATATTTTTTTATTTAAAAAAATATTTCTTGAGTGCCCACATTGCCTCACACACTTTACGAAGCACCAGCATATCAAATGGTCTCCATTTACGTATCAGTGTTGTGAACCGGGTATCAGAGAGAGCTCAATGGCTTTGTGATTCTGGATAGTTTTGTGTGTCTATATGTTCTTTTTCATGAACCAGTCATTGCTTCAGTTGGATATTCAACATCAGAAGAAAATCTTAATGGTTTGAGGAACAGGTTCCTCATCCTCCACTCTGTCCAGTCACCCTCCCAGTAGAGTACTATACAAACGACAATCTTCTCTACCAGTAAGTTCAACTCACAAGCTCTAAATGGAGCCTGAGCTCTTGCTGATGATTTTAACCTAGGCCACTGATCTTCAAAACATTTACTCATACACCTTCTTAAAAATATTTTTAAGCAAATGTATCCCCAAATGACTTTTAATTTTGAATTGCAAATTTTTATCATGTTTAAATAGCTGCAAAAGAATGTCATTTCTTTTCCTTACCCCAATATTTTTAAATGTACCTCACAGAAGTCTTTCCTAACTCAGTTTCAGCTGCCCTGGAATATGAAAGCCTATCTCTTTGGGGTACATTCTTACAGTCCATAGAGAATTTCTTGTGGCTCCAGCATGATTTTAAATAACCTTTCCCAAACATATCCTCCAAATTTGACAAAAATTCCTCAAGGGTTATCAAGTGGCACAGAGACTTACAACATTTCAAATGAACAGATAATTCATATTATTATAGATGGTGGCAATGATGTCCCTTCCATGTCTGTTTTGTGGGCTTACAAGACAAATGAGGAGAATCTCTAAAACTCTGAGTCTTTCTTTGCCACAGTTTGGAGAAGGATGCTGACTTGGTGTCTGTCCTTTTTGTTGCACATATTAGTTCCATCCCTTCCATTTGGATGGCACTCAATTTAACAGAGGTAAATTTAAAGTCACTAAAAAAAGAGAAATAGTAAAAATAACTTTAATGGTACAATTCATGGAGTAATGTATTTCACAATAAGTGAAAAATCTTAGTTGGTATTAAACGGAACTTCTTTTTGTAAGAGTTTCCAAGTCCCCGTGGAGCAATGAGAGAAAATAAGAACAAGAACACGAAGAAACCTTTATTCAAGGCTTTCGGGGGGGGTCAACCTGTGTGCTCAGCAATGAGACTGCAGTCTTGTTTCATCTTCCCATAGCCTGATGAAACAGATTGAGAAACCGAGACCTAGGGAGGCCAAAGAAATTTTCCATGGTAAATGGAAAGGCCAAAATTTTAATGCAAACAGTTTGACACAGAGCCCCGACTCGTGACCACACTCCTAAAGTCATGATCCTTTGGATTTTATCATTTATCGTATCCATGGATGTCTTAATTCTCTAAAGCTGTTGAAATGCGAGAGCACATGTATACGCGTGGAGGAAAAAAAGCTTATTTTCAATCATTATACATTCAATTATAATACATTCAATCAATGTATTAACATATGTGTCTAAAAGATCTGGATAAGTTGTGAATGGACTTCCCAAACAAAGAAAAAATGTTCGTGGATTCCCCACATATGGAAAGTTTGGGCTAGTTGCCACTCTGATTGAACGTGTTATGGACCATCAGAATGCTGGTCACTAGCGTAAATAGTCTTTCTTTCCTTCTCTCCTGTCACCCCACACCAACCTCAATTTAAAAAAATCTAGTAGATTTAAGAATTACAGAGACTTTTTGAAATTTGAAAAGAGATTCTCTTTCCCCTTTCTCTTTCCTGAGAAAGAAATATCAGGATGAAATTCACCAAGCACAAAATATGAAAGCTTCCTTGGAGATAAGAAATTTGTTTTGAAAAACTGCGAACCTGGTTAGGAAGTTAGGGAAGCACGTTTTGTTTGGCCAGTGACCTCTGCGCAAGGTCGGTGTGTTCTCGGTAACAGAGGGTCTGCTGTTGGTGGCGGTGATGGTGGGTCGCAGGCGTGGATGTGGAGCACATCTTAAGCAGGCCATCTCTAGGGTAGAACCAGAAGACTAAGGATGCTTTTGTGAGCAACTCGAAGAGCCAAAATCACCTTCCTCATGCATCAGGTGACCACACGCATAGCAGGAAAGCAAACTTCCTCCTCCTGTGGCCTCCGATGGACTCAACTCTGGACACTATCTCTTGCCACAACCATCATGAGTCAGAGAATCTCTATTGCTAGAAGCTTTCTCACTCATTTCAGGAGTCTTTCAAGTAATAGTACCAGTAATTATAAACACAAAACTAGCTTGATGTGTGTAAGGCATGGAGCAGAAGTCACACAAGGATTGTCTCTTTCCATCCTCTCAATGGCCTTCTAGGACCATGTTGCTTTCAGACCTGTTTTAAAGATCATGAGTCTGAGGGCAGATTCTCATGATACAGTGAAGGCTGGTTAGTGGGAATGGTGGCGTTTATGTGCTCGGCTGCAGGAGTGCAGTGGACCTTGGCTCCCTCTCAAACTCTTCCCTGCACCCCAGCAGAGGGCTGTGAGTATATTGCTTTCTCAGAGCTGCTGTTTGCTAACTATGGAGGTGATTTGTGTCAATTAACCAAGATCGCAGATACTTGGGTACTTGCATACAGAAGAGTGAGTCTTGCTTCCAGGAAAGATTGCTTTTATAAGCCATCTTTTGGAAATGCAGTACGTTGTAGTTACTTTGGTTAATGGCAGCTGTTAAAATTTCAAACTCATGCAATTTGCTTCCAGATCTCACCCTGTGTGGTTTTGCATGAGAGGAGTGATCCGTGGAATAGCTAATGGGCTGATTTGGGTTGAGGAGAGACTGAGGTTGAGGTAGGATACACAGGCGTAATTTGAAAACCTGTATCAGATGCAGATATGCCTTTCAGAAATTGAAAACTCTTTAGACTGCTGTGATGAATGCCCTCAGTTACCCGGCCTGTCCACATGCACACAGCTGGCAATTCTAGCAGGTGAGGATCATTGGATGTGGGTGGAAATTTTGTTTTTGCATCAAGGGCAACCATTCCTGTGCAGTGCCTGGTCCCTCCAGATTTCCACAGCTCTCTTCTCTGTCCCCATTTGGTTGCATCAATGACGCATCTCTGGAAAATTGAGAGTAATTCTGAGGGATCTTGCAGCTTTCTCTAAGATGATTTATGAAATAAAACATTACATTTTGTTCACTTTTTCTTCATGTACTGCAAATATCCTTGCAAAGGATCAACCATTTTAATGATTCTCATGTGATTCAAAATACTGAGATTTATCATGGATTCAAAACCACTTGAGCCTGTGAGGCCTCCCATTTCCCCTCCTTGCCCGTAAAGTTGCTCAGCATACCCAAGGGTTCCGGGTAGATGTTTCTTACTGGGTGCACCCATTACCCAGAGCTATGTAAGCACGGGACTGCAGGAATTCCAGCACCCACGGATGGAATGGGAACTCACAAGGATGTGATGCACTGATAGGTCCTTCTCAATGGAGAAATTATGAGAAAGCTAGAATTTTAAGAGTTGTAATAGTTCTTGAGGACGTTGTGAATTTTAACGACATTTTCTCAAGAGGGAAAGGCAGGGGGATACATGTGGTATATTATTATATTGAATTATTTTAGCTCTTCAGATACTTAAAATAATATTCAAGGTTGACTATAGATTTATATAATTAATTATATAATTTTAAAGCTGTGTTAAACAGTTTAGTTTTAAAAATATGTGAAGTAGCACACATTTCACAAGAAGTATCTTAAAATCAAGCAATGCAATATATACGTGTGCATATATACATATATATTTACATATATATTATTATACACTTTAAAGCGTAAGATGAATTTTCCTGTAAGAAAAACAAGTTAATATATAATTTTTCTTTAATTTAAATGAATCTTGTAAACTTTAAACTCAGTTCTGTTGGGATTATGAAAGAGAGAATACAGGGTTAATTTTTTCACCTCATTTCTGAATTTAGAGACTATTCCTGTCTTTGCTAGGTCCCATTTCTGATTTGAGGTTTCCTCATCTGAAAAACAGGAATGAAAACTCCTAACTCAGCGTTTTCTTGTGAGGATTTGATGTCCTGGTACAGTAGGCAGTCAGTAATGCAAGCTTTCCCTTAAATCAGTTCACCTGACAGACGTGCCTACAGCCTGCCCAGTCAAAAGTCCCACGTGTGCACTCGATACGTTTTTACTTAAATTCCGAGGCCCGTCCTTTTCTTCTTGTGGATTAGTAGAGCTTGTGGATCGATGTGAACCGGTAGGGCAGGCTAAGGTTTCTCTGTGGCTCCTCATTAGTTCTTCACCTGAGGCATCCCCACCATGATTCTCCCAGCACCCACCGCCTTTGTGCCTATGGACAGGACTCCCCGGTCTTGTTTGAAATTTAACAGACTACGTGCCAATGTCTAGCTCACGGCCTTAATAAATCAAATGCAAGAAAAAATAGAAAAGATCCTCTGCACACACGTTCTCCATCTCTCCCCAGGCTGTGACTGTGTGCTCCCCCAGTCCTGGGAGCCCAGCTGGAGGCTCCCTTCGTGATTCACACCACCTCTGCATGCAGCAGGTGCCTGAGGTTAGCCCTCTCCCTTGCCTTGGCACTCGTCCCCTCTCTCCTGGGAGATCCCCCTCTGCTGTGCACTGTGCTGTGCTGTCATTTCTCTATCTTAAAGCAAACAAAGTGATCTCTTTTGACTGTGAATTCCCCACCATGCAGCTAACTCTCCAGCTTCCATTCAAGGCAAAGGCTTCTGATGGGTTCTCTGCAGGTGCCACCTCCAATTCCTCACTGTGCCTTCCCCCCTGACGCCTCTCCCATCAGGCTCCACCAAAGCCATTCTGGCCAAGGCAGCTCACGCCCCAGGAGTCTGCGTCCAGACGTCAATTCTGGCCGTCATCTCCCTCGTGTGCAGCACGCACAGTCCATCGTTCTCTCTTCCTTGAGACGTTTCCCTCACTCAGCTCTCAGGAGATACCCCTCTCCAGGGATGCCCAGCCACCCTCCTGCTGTATTTGCACACACAACCCTTATGGCCCTGGGACACATTATGGATTTTTACTTACTTGCTTAGTTTCTCCAATATTTCTCTTCGCTAGAACGTGAGCCTCATGAGGGCAAGATGCTCGTCAGCTGCTTTTCTAACTGCAGTACCCCCGACCCCTCAGCAGACACTCAGTGAACACTTGAGGAAGGAGTGGAACACCTAAATGCTAGAATAGTAATGACCAGTAACGGACTCGTTATATCTAGGAGTGTGTGCTCACATGTGGCTTAGTGTGTGTGCTCACGTGTGTGTTTATGTTTGTGCGTATGAGTTTGTGTTTACATGTGTGTTTATGTTTACGTGTGTGCTCACATGTGTGTTCATGTGTATGCTCACTGCATGTTTGTGTTTGAGCTTGCATGTGTGTTTGTGTGCAGGTTTACATGTGTGTGTGTGTGCTCGCATGTGTGGGTGGGGGGAAGACTTCACTGCACGTCCAACACCATGCTCTGAGTGCACATAGTCCCACTTGATGAGCTCTTGTCCCAGAACACCCAGAAATTTTAAGAGGGCCTTTCTGGACTCAAGTTTCCCAAGTCAGAAAAGAAGACTGGACCTACATTATCAAATGTCAGGCAACTGTGGCAGGAGACGTGGAGAAGTAACTGGTGCGTGGCTCACTCGTCAATCTCTAAAACAAAATGAAGTTCATGTTTAATCTAGGATGTGGGAT
>NC_091796.1:2147500-2152500 GCF_041296235.1 Equus asinus | reverse complement strand
AGTCCTTTCCGTCATGCAAAGTCATATATTCATTCACATGTTCTGGTGATTGGGATATGGACATATTTGGGGGACAATTATTCTGCCTTCTACCGTGATCATTATGTTTTCCTAACTTCTATTTTAAACCTATAGATTTAAACATATTTGATGGATTTCAATCACTTGTACCATCACTATAGAGATTTGATTGTCCTTCCCGGCATTAACTAGCAGGATCCAGTATCCTTTGTACATGACCATTCTAATCTTTTTTAGCTTCCTTGCTCTCTGGTATAACTAGATGTTTCCAAGAAGCTGTGGTTCCTTTCTGTGGGAAATCATATTTCAAAACCATAATTTTTCTACTGCTACTGTATTAGTGATTGTTTCTAGGTGTTATCAATTCAAATTCAGAGTCAAGGGTTTTAACTTGACATCTTCTAGCCTACATTTGTATTTTATTTCTTTGTTGTTGAGTGTTCTGTCTCCCAAGACAGAGGAGATGATAGAACTAGAAGTTTTGAAAATTACTCATTTGCTTTTTGTCCGCGCTACACATAGAATGGTCTCAAAAAGGCAATACCAATTCTACGCAACTGGCGTGAGAGAGCCTATGTCCACCACACTCTCCATGGTTTTCAGAGTTGTGCTGCATCTCCACTGCCAGAGCCTGTAGTTGTCTGTGCTCTGTCTATTCCTTTGACTCAATTAGTCTCACTTCTCCAAGTAGCTGTGTATTTAAGGCTCACCACCAACACTTATGTCAATGGCTTTCCAATCATTTAGCAATCTGAAACTCAGGATCCAATAGATTCCCCAGGAAGGATTTACCAAAGCAGTATTCCTGATTTTTTGTATGTTAGTTACCATTTGTCTATGGTCTTTACATTCAAAAGCAAATTGGAATGGACAACAATTGGTTCACATTCTCTTTCCGTGACTTTCTTAAACATATTACTCCAATTTTTTTTGTAGCATAAACCTTGCTGTTAAAAATTTCATAATCTGGGGCTGGCCCCGTGGCCGAGTGGTTAAGTTCCCGCGCTCCGCTGCAGGCGGCCCAGTGTTTCGTCGGTTCGAATCCTGGGCGCGGACATGGCACTGCTCGTCAGACCACGCTGAGGCAGCGTCCCACATGCCACAACTAGAGGAACCCACAACGAAGAATACACAACTATGTACCGGGGGGCTTTGGGGAGAAAAAGGAAAAAAAAAAAAAATCTTAAAAAAAAAAAAATTTCATAATCTATTTTCTTCCTTTATAATTCACTTAAACTTTTGTCTTAGATTCCCAACTGATTTTTTCTTCTTTTACTAGAATGTCATTTTAGGCAATGTACATTAAATATTTTCAGATATGTGGTGTACCCTTTCTATATGTAGTTTCAGATCTTTTCAAACTACTGATTATTTCAGAAGAGTTTTCTTGAATTACACATCTTAGTTTTTGTTTTGTTTCTTTTCTTTGATTTCCTCCTTTATGGATTCCTGTAATACATATGTTGGATTTTTTCCTTTTATTCCTCAATATTTGTTCTTTTTTCTTTTGTTCTTTTCGTCGTTCTTCATTTCCTTTGATTTTCATTCTTTATTCTCATAACACATTATCTGTTCTGCTTATTTGCTCCTGTGTTCCTTTTAGTTTAGTATTTAATTCTAAAATTATATTTCTTTTATTTCTAATTCTTGGTATAGTGGTTAAGATTCAGTGGTCTCATCTCCACTGTCCAGATTCATTTCCTGGTCAGGGAACCACACCACCCATCTGTCAGTTGTCAGACTGTGGTGTCTGCGTGTTGCTGTGATGTTGAAAGCTCTGCCACCAGAATTTCAAATACCAGCAGAGTCACCCATGGTGGACAGGTTTCCATAGAGCTTCCTGAGTAGACAGACTAGGAAGAAGGACCTGACCACCCACTTCTGAAAAAAATTGACCGTGAAAACCCTATGAACAGCAGCAGAGCATTGTCTAAGGGAGCCCGGGAAGGTGAGAGGATGGTGCAGAAATACTGGGCAGGGTTCCACTGTGCTGTTTACAGGACCACTGGCTAGGAGTCAGAATCCACTCAAGGATGCTAACAACGAAGTTGTTATATCACCTAATTTGAGGATTTTTTTTCTTACAACTCTCCTATATGTTGTTCTTTCATAGCTTGTACCATTTTCTTAATGTTTTACACCCTCTTTTGAAATAAGAAGTTATAGTTTTGTGAATTTCTTTGGCATGTTTTTTTGGCATTGTATTTATTATGTGTAAGAATGTTATTTTTTTCTTTTTGTTTTTCTTTTTCTTATACTAATTTAGAATGAGAGTTGACCCCAGTACTTTTTTTTTTTTTTTAAGGTTGGCACCTGAGCTAACAACTGTTGCCAATCTTCTTTTTCTTTTCCCCCTGCTTTTTCTCCCCCAACCCCCGCAGTACATAGTTGTATATCTTTAGTTGTGGGTCCTCCTAGTTGTGGTATGTGGGATGCCGCCTCAACGTGGCCTGACAAGTGGTGCCATGTCTGCGCCCAGGATCCAAACCTGTGAAACGCTGGGCCGCCAAAGGCAGAGCACATGAACTTAGCCCCTCAGACACAGGGCCAGCCCTGATCCCAGTACATTTTTGTTGTGCATTTTTATGTGAAATTAGTTTGCTTGAACTTTTAGAAAGATGTGGTCCTGGGGTTTGGGATATCTTTTGAGTTTTAATCTCAGAAAGCTCCCTCATCCATAGTTTATATGAAGCATTGAGATCTCTCGGCTTCCAGAATCTGCTTTTATCTAGAGTTTTTACTTGTTTCCATTTTCCCTGTCCCATTAAATTTAGATCCTGTGCCCAGAAATTCACCCTTAATATAGTGTCTTGTCCTGGCAGAGATATTTAGTCGGTTAGTTTTAAAAGTTTCCAGAGCCTGCCTGTTCTCATCCCCTCAAATCTCCCTGTGGACTCTTCCTCTCACCACTAGAGGTGTAGTGACGTTCTTCCCAGTTTCATCTGCTTTTCGCAAATTTCCCCACTGCAATTTCCAATGAGTTTGTTGGCAGATTTTGTCTATCAGTTGCGTTGTCAGGTCTCTCTGCTTCCTCCCAGACAGAATGCAGGTACCACGTGGGTATTGTGGTGGTGTTTTCCACTCTCTTTGATATTGGAGTTTAGAGTTACTTTGTCACTGAGTTTTATTTTGGATATTGTTGATTGGATTTGCTTTTGCTATCGAATTACTCCTGTTGCTCTTTTTGCTGTTTATTGCTGAATTTGGGGAGATTAAAAAACTATGGTGACTTGGCTACCATTTTCCCAGAATATCTAAAAGGTATGGGTTTTATTCTAAGGGAGATGGACTACCTTTGGGATATTTTGAGCAGAGAAATATCGTTGGCTGCTGTGTGAAGAGAGATGCTGGGGTGAGGGACATAAGCAGAAGCAGGCTGACAACAGGTGTCATCTTGCTACTGCAGAGGCTGCTGAGAGGAGATGGGACTCATCTGCAGCAGTGGCACGGGAGAGCAGGAGAGTGTTAGGAAGGATAAGTCAAGGTAGGAGAGTTTAAATATAGGCAGAGAAGGTAGGTCAGACACCAAGATCTTGGATGACACAGCCTGGAATCCAAAGTAGTTCCCTGAGAGGTGAGTCAACACTGACTCTTGAAAATGTTTAAGTGATTGAAGCGTTATCATACACGTGTGACTAGTTTAGATACCACCCTTATTCTCCAAAGGCTTAGGTGTCTCCCACCAATAATCAAGCTTAAGTGAGCGGGGTTGAGTTTACCATAAGGGTTACAGGAGGTCATGTAAATAAAATGTTTAGCACAAAACTGATGCACATTTAGCTCAATAAATGCTTTTGATGATCACCTGCAAAATGCTCAGGATAAGGCTCATATGCACACAACGAAATCACCACCAGATTCCACAGGCTAGGAATAAGAGCAATTATGTTTTATAGTATATTATACGTATAATAGTGTATATATACATACACATATACTGTATATATGTACATATCTTTTAATTGTGTATATATCTATACATACGTATATAGCATATACTATTTTATATAGAATATGTAATAGTGTACAAAATCTGTGCAGAGTATTAGGATAAAAAGAACCCTAAAAATCATCAAATCCAGACTTCTCATTTTCTGTGACAAAATTCCAGCTCAGAGGCTAATTGGCTTCCAAGCTGAGACAAAACTGGATCCATCAGTTGAGTGAGGACCACACCCTCACTTGTCCCCCAGATCTGAGTTGTCTCTCTGGATGTTGCTCCTCTCTCCGCACCTCACCTCCTCACTGGTTCGGGGAGGTGCTGTCCCTGGGACAGCCATGCTGCCACCACTAGGCTGACTGACCTCTTGCTTCTCATTCAACTCACCCTGAACTCTCAGACATTGGCTGCCTTGGAGCTGACACTGTCTGTAGTGACACTGAACTTTAAAAAATAAACAAACAAAGGCCTGTGGTTAGGAAACAAAGTACTTTGAGCTATGTTTTCTAAGTAGATGAGGAGTTGAATATGTTTTCTATTGTAATAAACATATTTCTGATCTCATTGCACTTATGACAGAAATGAAGCTTTCTAAATTCACCTACACTTTCTTCATATTTCCTGTCACAGCCATTTCAATTACTTTTACTTTTAACTCTAAGATTTGAATCCTCTTTGTTTGATCAAGGCAATTTGAAAAATTAAATTTTAAGAAAGACTCCATTCCCTACTTACTCTATCAGAGAGATAAGTAGATTTTATCGAGAAGTGTGCACTCCCTTTTACACATTTAAATGAAAATCGAGGTCTCAGACAGCTCTTTAGTACCAAAATGGGAAATCCATTAAAACAAATACAGCCCTCTTAAAATCAGGTATTCATTCTTAAAGACAGTGTACAATTTTGGGTCTTTTAAACGAGTCACCTTTTGATTGAAACAAAAAGAACTATGTGACTTTCAAGAGGGGAAAATCTACTCACATTAATTATTTAGTTTTAGCATCTGATAAATTAAAAATTTGCCATTTTTTTTAAAGAG